>NC_057812.1:246246982-246346259 GCF_018294505.1 Triticum aestivum
TAATTCGAAGAGACTTGCAAAGATATCCAATCATACATAAAAGAATTTAGAGAAGATTCAAATATTGTTCATAGATAAACTTGATCATAAACCCACAATTCATCGGTCTCAACAAACACACCGTAAAAGAAGATTACATCGAATAGATCTCCACACGAGAGGGGGGAACTTGTATTGAGATCCAAAAAGAGAGAAGAAGCCATCTAGCTAATAACCATGGACCCGTAGGTCTGAGGTAAACTACTCACACTTCATCGGAAGGGCTATGGTGTTGATGTAGAAGCCCTCCGTGATCGATGCCCCCTCCGGCGGAGCTCCAGAACATGCCCCAAGATGGGATCTCGTGGATACAGAAAGTTACGGCGGTGGAATTAGGGTTTTGGCTTCGTATCTGATCGTTTGGGGGTACGTAGGTATATATAGGAGGAAGAAGTACGTCAGTGGAGCATCAGGGGGCCCACGAGGGTGGAGGGCGCGCTTGGGGGGGGGGGGTAGGCGCGCCCCCTACCTCGTAGCCTCCCTGTTGGTTGCTTGACGTAGGGTCCAAGTCTCCTGGATCTTGTTCCTTCCAAAAATCACGTTCCCGAAGGTTTCATTCCGTTTGGACTCCGTTTGATATTCCTTTTCTTCGAAACCCTAAAATAGGCAAAAAAAACAGCAATTCTGGGCTGGGCCTCCGATTAATAGGTTAGTCCCAAAAATAATATAAAAGTGTATAATAAAGCCCAATAATGTCCAAAACAGTAGATAATATAGCATGGAGCAATCAAAAAATATAGATACGTTGGAGACGTATCAAGTATCCCCAAGCTTAATTCCTGCTCGTCCTCGAGTAGGTAAATGATAAAAACAGAATTTTTGATGTGGAATGCTACTTGGCATAATTTCAATGTAATTCTTCTTAATTGTGTCATGAATATTCAGACCCGAAAGATTCAAGATAAAAGTTTAATACTGACATAGAAATAATAATACTTCAAGCATACTAACTAAGCAATTATGTCTTCTCAAAATAACATGGCCAAAGAAAGTTCATCCCTACAAAATCATATAGTTTAGTTATGCTCCATTTTCGTCACACAAGAATGCTCTCATCATGCACATCCCCGATGACAAGCCAAGAAATTGTTTCATACTTTAGTAATCTCAAACTTTATAAACCTTCACGCAATACAGGAGCGTGAGCCATGGATATAGCACTATGGGTGGAATAGAGTATAATGATAGGGGTTATGTGGAGAAGACAAAAAAGGAGAAAGTCTCACATTAATGAGGCTAATCAATGGTCTATGGAGATGCCCATCGATTGATGTTAATGCAAGGAGTAGGGATTGCCATGCAACGGATGCACTAGAGCTATAAATGTATGAAAGCTCAACAAAAGAAACTAGTGGGTGTGCATCCAACTTGCTTGCTCACGAAGACCTAGGGAACTTGAGGAGGCCCATTGTTGGAATATACAAGCCAAGTTCTATAATGAAAAATTCCCACTAGTGTGGAAAAACAAGAGACTCTCTATCATTTACATCATGGTGCTACTTTGAAGCACAAGTGTGGAAAAAGGATAGTAGCATTGTCCCTTTTTATTTTTAATTTTTTTGGGCCTTCATTTTTTATTTGGCCTTTCTCTTCTTTTTTATTGGGACAATGCTCTATTAAATGATGATCATCACACTTCTATTTATTTACAACTCAATGATTACAACTCGATACTAGAACAAGGTATGACTCTATATGAATGCCTACGGCGGTGTACCGGGATATGCAATAAATCAAGTGTGACATGTATGAAAAATTATGAACGGTGGCTTTGCCACAAATACGATGTCAACTACATGATCATGCAAAGCAATATGACAATGATGAACGTGTCATGATAAACAGGAGGGTAGAAAGTTGCATGGAAATATATCTTGGAATGGCTATGGAAATTCCATAATAGGTAGGTATGGTGGCTGTTTTGAGGAAGATATAAGGAGGCTTATGTGTGAAAGAGCGTATCATATCACAGGGTTTGGATGCACCGGCGAAGTTTGCACCAACTCTCAATGTGAGAAAGGGCAATGCACGGTACCGAAGAGGCAAGCAATGATGGAAAGGTGAGAGTGCGTACAATCCATGTACTCAACATTAGTCATAAAGAACTCACATACTTATTGCAAAAATGTACAAGTCATCAAAAACCAAGCACTACGCGCATGCTCCTAGGGGGATAGATTGGTAGGAGACCATCGCTCGTCCCCGACCGCCACTCATAAGGAGGACAATCAAACAACACCTCATGTTTCAAATTTGTTACATAACGTTTACCATACGTGCATGCTACGGAACTTGCAAACTTCAACACAAGTATTTCTCAATTTCACAACTACTCAACTAACACAACTTTAATATCACTACCTCCATATCTCAAAACAATCATCAAGCATCAAACTTCTCTTAGTATTCAAAACACTCATAAGAGAATTTTATTATTAATTTGTATGCCTAGCATATTAGGATTATTTAAGAAAATTACCATGCTATTTAGGACTCTCAAAATAATCTAAGTGAAGCATGAGAGATCAATAGTTTCTATAAAACAAATCCACCGCCGTACTCTAAAAGGTATAAGTGAAGTACTAGAGCAAAACTATATAACTCAAAAGATATAAGCGAACCACATAGAATATTCTAATAATTTTCGAATCATGTGTGTCTCTCTCAAAAGGTGTGTAAAGCAAATATTATTGTGGTAAACTAAAAAGAAAAGACTCAAATCATACAAGACGCTCCAAGCAAAACACATATCATGTGGTGAATAAAAATATAGCTCCAAGTAAAGTTACCGATGGAAGTAGACGAAAGAGGGGATGCCTTCCAGGGCATCCCCAAGCTTTGGCTTTTAGGTGTCCTTAGATTATCTTGGGGGTGCCATGGGCATCCCCAAGCTTAGGCTCTTGCCACTCCTTGTTCCATAATCCATCAAATCTTTACCCAAAACTTGAAAACTTCACAACACAAAACTTAAAGTAGAAAATCTCGTGAGCTCCGTTAGCGAAAGAAAACAAAAGACCACTTCGAGGTACTGTAATGAACTCATTATTTATTTATATTGGTGTTAAACCTACTGTATTCCAACTTCTCTATGTTTATAAACTATTTTACTAGTCATAGATTCATCAAAATAGGCAAACAACACACGAAAAACAGAATCTGTCAAAAACAGAACAGTCTATAGTAATCTGTTGCTAGCGCAAGATCTGGAACCCCAAAAATTCTAAATTAAATTGCTGGACGTGAGGAATTTATCTATTAATCATCTGCAAAAAAATTAACTAAATAGCACTTTCCAAAAAATGGCAGCAGTTCTCGTGAGCGCTAAAGTTTCTGTTTTTTACAGCAAGATTAACAAGACTTTCCCCAAGTCTTCCCAACGGTTCTACTTGGCACAAACACTAATTAAACACAAAAAACACAACCAAAACACAGGCTAGAAAAATTGTTTATTACTAAACAGGAGCAAAAGGCAAGGAATAAAAATAAAATTGGGTTGCCTCCCAACAAGCGCTATCGTCCTAGCTAGGCATAAAAAGCAAGGATAGATCTAGGTATTGCCATCTTTGGTAGGCAATCCATAAGTGGCTCTCATAATAGATTCATAAGGTAATTTAATTTTCTTTCTAGGATAGTGTTCCATTCCTTTCCTTAACGGAAATTGGAATCTAATATTTCCTTCTTTCATATCAATAATTGCACCAATCGTTCTAAGGAAAGGTCTACTAAGAATAATAGGACATGAAGGATTGCAATCTATATCAAGAACGATAAAATCTACGGGCACATAATTCCTATTTGCAACGATAAGAACATCATTAATTCTTCCCATAGGTTTATTAATAGTGTAATCCGCAAGGTGCAAGTTTAAAGAGCAATCATCAAAATCACGAAAACCTAACAAATCACGCAAAGTCTTTGGGATCATGGAAACACTAGCACCCAAATCACACAAAGCATAGCATTCATGATCTTTAATTTTAATTTTAATAGTAGGTTCCCACTCATCATAAAGTTTTCTAGGGATAGAAATTTCCAACTCAAGTTTTTCTTCATAAGATTGCATCAAAGCATCAACGATATGTTTAGTAAACGCTTTATTTTGGCTATAAGCATGAGGAGAATTTAGCACGGATTGCAACAAGGAAATACAATCTATCAAAGAGAAATTATCATAATTAAATACCTTGAAATCCAAAATAGTAGATTCATTAGTGTCTAGGGTTTTGATCTCTTCAATCCCACTTTTATCAATTTTAGCATCAAGATCTAAGAACTCCGAATTTTTCGAACGCCTTCTAGGTAAAGGTGGATCATATTCAGTCCCATCATTATCAAGATTCAGATTGAAAACAAAGATTTAATAGGGGACACATCAATAACTTTTAGATCTTCATCTTTATTATCATGGAAACAGGAAGAACACACTCTTATAAAGGAATCTTTCTTAGCACGCATCCTAGCGGTTCTTTCTTTGCACTCATCAATGAAAATTCTCATGGCTTTCAGAGACTCATTGATATCATGCTTAGGTGGAATAGATCTAAGTTTCAAAGAACCAACATCAAGAGAAATTCTATCAACGTTCCTAGCCAACTCATCAATCTTAAGCAATTTTTCTTCAATCAAAGCATTGAAATTCTTTTGCGAAGTAATAAATTCTTTAATATTAGATTCAAAATCAGATGGAATCTTATTAAAATTTCCATAAGAATTGTTGTAGGAATTACCATAATTATTAGAGGAATTACTAGGATAAGGCCTATGATTAAAGTTTCCTCTATAGGCATTGTTACCAAAATTGTTCCTACCAACAAAATTCACATCCATAGATTCATTATTATTCTCAATCAAAGTAGACAAAGGCATATCATTAGGATCAGAAGAAACACTTTTATTAGCAAATAATTTCATAAGTTCATCCATCTTTCCACTCAAAACATTAATTTCTTCTATCGCATGCACTTTCTTATTAGTAGATCTTTCAGTGTGCCATTAAGAGTAATTAACCATAATATTATCTAGGAGTTTAGTAGCTTCTCCTAAAGTGATTTCCATAAAAGTGCCTCCCGTGGCTGAATCTAAAAGATTTCTAGAAGCAAAATTCAATCTGGCATAAATTTTTTGTATAATCATCCACAAATTCAAACCATGAGTAGGGCAATTACGTATCATTAATTTCATCCTCTCCCAAGCTTGTGCAACATGTTCATGATTAAGTTGCTTAAAATTCATAATATCGTTTCTAAGAGAGGTGATCTTAGCGGGAGGAAAATACTTAGAGATAAAAGCATCCTTGCACTTATTCCACGAATCAATGCTATTTTTAGGCAAAGACGAAAACCAAGCTTTAGCACGATCTCTAAGCGAAAAAGGAAATAGCTTCAATTTAACAATATCGTTATCCACATCTTTCTTCTTTTGCATATCACAGAAATCAATGAAGCTATTTAGATGGGTAGCGGCACCTTCACTAGGAAGGCCGGAAAACGGATCTTTCATAACAAGATTCAGCAAGGCAACATTAATTTCACAAGATTCAACATCAGTAAGAGGAGCAATCGGAGTGCTAATAAAATCATTGTTGTTGGTATTGGTAAAGTCACACAATTTAGTATTATCTTGAGCCATCGTGACAAGCAAGCAATCCAACACACAAACAAACAAGAAACGGGCAAAAAGAGGAAAATAGAGAAAGAGAAGGAGGATAGAGAGAGAGGGCGAATAAAATGGCAAGGGTGAAGTGGGGGAGAGGAAAATGAGAGGCAAATGGAAAATAATGTAATGCGGGAGATAAGGTTTTGTGATGGGTACTTGGTATGTTTGACTTTTGCGTAGACCTCCCCGGCAACGGCGCCAGAAATCCTTCTTGCTACCTCTTGAGCACTTGTGTTGGTTTTCCCTTGAAGAGGAAAGGGCGGTGCAGCAAAATAGCGTAAGTATTTCCCTTAGTTTTTGAGAACCAAGGTATCAATCCAGTAGGAGGCTACGCGCGAGTCCCTCGCACCTGCGCAAAACAAATAAATCCTCGCAACCAATGCGATAAGGAGTTGTCAATCCCTTCACAGTCACTTACGAGAGTGAGATCTGATAGATATGATAAGATAATGTTTTGGTATTTTTATGATAAAGATGCAAAGTAAAATAAAAGGCAATAAAAATAGCTAAGTATTGGTAGATTAAGATGATGAAGATAGACCCGGGGCCATAGGTTTCACTAGTGGCTTCTCTCGAGAGCATAAGTATTTTACGGTGGGTGAACAAATTACTGTTGAGCAATTGATAGAATTGAGCATAGTTATGAGAATATCTAGGTATGATCATGTATATAGGCATCACGTCCAAGACAAGTAGACCGACTCCTGCCTGCATCTACTACTATTACTCCACACATCGACCGCTATCCAGCACGCATCTAGAGTATTACGTTCATAAGAACAGAGTAACGCCTTAAGCAAGATGACATGATGTAGAGGGATAAATTCATGCAATATGATAAAAACAACCATCTTGTTATCCTCGATGGCAATAATACAATACGTGCCTTGCTACCCCTACTGTCACTGGGAAAGGACACCGCAAGATTGAACCCAAAGCTAAGCACTTCTCCCATTGCAAGAAAGATCAATCTAGTAGGCCAAACCAAACTGATAATTCGAAGAGACTTGCAAAGATAACCAATCATACATAAAAGAATCCAGAGAAGATTCAAATATTGTTCATAGATAAACTTGATCATAAACCCACAATTCATCGGTCTCAACAAACACACCGCAAAAGAAGATTACATTGAATAGATCTCCACAAGAGAGGGGGAGAACTCTGTATTGAGATCCAAAAAGAGAGAAGAAGCCATCTAGCTAATAACTATGGACCCGTAGGTCTGAGGTAAACTACTCACACTTCACCGGAAGGGCTATGGTGTTGATGTAGAAGCCCTCCGTGATCGATGCCTCCTCCGGCGGAGCTTCGGAATAGGCCCCAAGATGGGATCTCGTGGATACAGAAAGTTACGGCGGTGAAATTAGGGTTTTGGCTCCGTATCTGATCGTTTGGGGGTACGTAGGTATATATAGGAGGAAGAAGTACGTCGGTGGAACAACATGGGGCCCACGAGGGTGGAGGGCGCGCCTGGGGGGGGGGGTAGGCGCACCCCCCTACCTCGTGGCCTCCCTGTTGGTTGCTTCACGTAGGGTCCAAGTCTCCTGGATCTTGTTCCTTCCAAAAATCACGTTCCCGAAGGTTTCATTCCGTTTGGACTCTGTTTGATATTCCTTTTCTTCGAAACCCTAAAATAGGAAAAAACAACAATTCTGGGCTGGGCCTCCGGTTAATAGGTTCGTTCCAAAAATAATATAAAGTGTATAATAAAGCCCAATAATGTCCAAAACTGTAGATAATATAGCATGGAGCAATCAAAAATTATAGATACGTTGGAGATGTATCATTGCATCATATACAACTCCTCTTTAAGAAATCCATTAAGGAATGTAGTTTTGACATCCATTTGCCAGATTTCATAAAATGTGGCAATTTGCTAACATGATTCGGACATACTTAAGCATCGCTACGAGTGAGAAAATCTCATCGTAGTCAACACCTTGAACTTTGTCAAAACCTTTTTCGACAAGTCTAGCTTTGTAGATAGTAACACTACTATCAGCGTCCGTCTTCCTCTTGAAGATCCATTTATTTTCTATGGCTTGCCGATCATCAGGCAAGTCAACCAAAGTCCACCCTTTGTTCTCATACATGGATTCCATCTCAGATTTCATGGGCTCAAGCCATTTCGCGGAATCTGGGCTCATCATCGCTTCCTCATAGTTCGTAGGTTAGTCATGGTCAATTAACATGACCTCCAGAACAGGATTACCGTACCACTCTGGTGCGGATCTCACTCTGGTTGACCTACGAGGTTCGGTAGTAACTTGATTTAAAGTTACATGATCATCATCATTAGCTTCCTCACTAATTGGTGTAGGAGTCACATAAACAGATTTCTATGATGAACTACTTTCCAATAAGGGAGCAGGTACAGTTACCTCATCAAGTTCTACTTTCCTCCCACTCACTTCTTTCGAGAGAAACTCCTTATCTAGAAAGGATCCATTCTGAGCAACAAATATCTTGCCTTCGGATCTGTGAGAGAAGGTGTACCCAACAGTTACTTTTGGGTATCCTATGAAGATGCACTTCTCCGACTTGGGTTTGAGTTTATCAAGATGAAACTTTTTCACACAAGCATTGTAACCCCAAACTTTAAGAAATGATAGCTTAGGTTTCTTGCTAAACCATAGTTCATACGGTGTCGTCTCAACAGATTTAGATGGTGCCCTTTTTAATGTGAATGCAGATGTCTCTAATGCATAACCCCCAAAATGATAGTGGTAAATCAGTAAGAGACATCATAGATTGCACTATACCTAATAAAGTACGGTTATGACGTTCGGACACACCATTACGCTGTGGTGTTCCAGGTGGCGTGAGTTGCGAAACTATTCCACATTGTTTCAAATGAAGACCAAACTCGTAACTCAAATATTCTCCTCCACGATCAGATCGCAGAAACTTTATTTTCTTGTTATGATGATTTTCCACTTCACTCTGAAATTCTTTAAACTTTTCAAATGTTTCAGACTTATGTTTCATCGAGTAGATATACCCATATCTGCTCAAATCATCCGTGAAGGTCATAAAATAACGATACCCACCATGAGCCTCAACACTCATCGGATTGCATACATCAGTATGTATTATTTCCAATAAGTCAGTTGCTTGCTCCATTGTTCCGGAGAACAGAGTTTTAGTCATCTTGCCCATGAGGCATGGTTCACAAGCATCAAATGATTCATAATCAAGTGATTCCAAAAGCCCATCAGCATGGAGTTTCTTCATGCGCTTTACACCAATATGACCTAAAGGGCAGTGCCACATATAAGTTGCACTATCATTATTAACTTTGCATATTATAGTTCATCACTAAGTTCTACAAACTTGGTGATGGTGACTAGAGAATTCTATCAATCGCTATCTTATCTGGAAGATTAACTCCCACCTGATTCAAGCGATTGTAGTACCCAGACAATCTGAGCACATGCTCACTGCTTGAGCTATTCTCCTCCATCTTTTAGCTATCGAACTTGTTGGAGACTTCATATCTCTCAACTCATTTATTTGCTTGAAATATTAACTTCAACTCCAGGAACATCTCATATGGTCCATGACGTTAAAAACGTCTTTGAAGTCCCAATTCTAAGCCGTTAAGCATGGTGCACTAAACTATCAAGTAGTCATCATATTGAGCTAGCCAAACGTTCACAACGTCTGTATCTGCTCCTGCAATAGGTCTGTCACCTAGCGGTGCATCAAGGACATAATTCTTCTATGCAGCAATGAGGATAAACCTCAGATCACAGACCCAATCCGCATCCTTGCTACTAACATCTTTCAACTTAGTTTTCTCTAGGAACATATCAAAAGTAAAACAGGGGAGCTAAACGCGAGCTATTGATCTACAACATAGATATGCTAATACTACCAGGACTAAGTTCATGATAAATTAAAGTTCAATTAATCATATTACTTAAGAACTCCCACTTAGATAGACATCCCTCTAATCATCTAAGTGATCACGTGATCCAAATCAACTAAACCATGTCTGATCATCACGTGAGATGGAATAGTTTTCAACGGTGAACATCACTATGTTGATCATATGTACTATATGATTCACGCTCGACCTTTCAGTCTCCAGTGTTCCAAGGCCATATCTGCATATGCTAGGCTCGACAAGTTTAACCCGAGTATTCTGCGTGTGTAAAACTGTCTTACACCCATTATAGATGAACGCTGAGCTTATCACACCCGATCATCATGTGGTGTCTCGGCACGACGAACTTTGGCAATGGTGCATACTCAGGGAGAACACTTTTACCTTGAAATTTAGTGAGAGGTCATCTTATAATGCTACTGTCAAACAAAGCAGAATAAGATGCATAAAGGATAAACATCACATGCAATCAAAATATGTGACATGATATGGCCATGATCATCTTGCGCCTTTGATCTCCATCTCCAAAGTACCGTCATGATCTCTATCGTCACCGGTATGACACTATAATCTCCATCATCTTGATCTTTTATCAACGTGTCGTCACATGGTCGTCTCACCAGCTATTGCTTTTGCAACTATTGCGATCGCATAGCGATAAAGTAAAGCAATTACATAGCACTTGCATCTTATGAAAATAAAGAGACAACCATAAGGCTCCTGCCAGTAGCTGTAGGATCGAAAGTATGTCTATAGGGGGGGTGATTAGACTACTTGACCAAATAAAAACTTATCCTTTTCCCAATTTTAGTTCTTTGCAGATTTTAGCAACTTTGGACAAGTCAAGCAATCTTAACACAATTCAAGCAAGCATGCAAAGAGTATATGAGCAGCGGAAAGTAAAGCATGCAACTTGCAAGAATGTAAAGGGAAGGGTTTGGAGGATTCAAACGCAATAGGAGACACGGATGTTTTTGTCGTGGTTCCGATAGGTGGTGCTATTGTACATCCACGTTGATGGAGACTTCAACCCACGAAGGGTAACGGTTGCGCGAGTCCACGGAGGGCTCCATCCACGAAGGGTCCACGAAGAAGCAACCTTGTCTATCCCACCATGGCCGTCTCCCACGAAGGACTTTCCTCACTAGCGGTAGATCTTCATGAAGTAGGCGATCTCCTTGCCCTTACAAACTCCTTGGTTCAACTCCACAATCTTGTCGGAGGCTCCCAAGTGACACCTAGCCAATCTAGGAGACACCACTCTCCAAGAAGTAACAAATGGTGTGTTGATGATGAACTCCTTGCTCTTGTGCTTCAAATGATAGTCTCCCCAACACTCAACTCTCTCTCACAGGATATGGATTTGGTGGAAAGAAGATTTGAGTGTAAAGCAACTTGGGGAAGGCTAGAGATCAAGATTCATATGGTAAGAATGGAATATCTTGGTCTCAACACAAGTGTAGGTGGCTCTCTCTCAGAAAAAGTAAGTTGGAAGTGTAGGTTTGTTCTGATGGCTCTCTCCATGAATGAAGAGGTGGTGGAGGGGTATATATAGCCTCCACACAAAATCTAACCGTTACACACAACTTGCCAATCTCGGTGGGACCGAATTGATAAACTCGGTCGGACAGATTCAGCAAAGCTAGTGACCGTTAGGGTTTTTGGTGGGACCGACATGCAACTCGGTAGGACCGATATGATTAGGGTTAGGGCATAACGTAATCTCGGTGAGACCGATTACACAAACTCGGTGAGACCGATTTTGGTAATAAGCTAACCAGAGAGTTGGTCAGGTAAACTCGGTGGGACCAATCGCTCATTTCGGTGAGACCGAAACGTTACGAAGGGAAAACAAAGAGTTTACATTGCAATCTTGGTGGGACCGATCGCTCATCTCGGTAAGACCGAAATGTTACGAAGGGAAACAGAGAGATTACAATCCCATCTCGGTGAGACCGAGATCCCTATCGGTGAGACCGGTTTGCCTAGGGTTTGTGGCAGTGGCTATGACCACTGAACTTAGTGGCGCCGGATAGAAAGAATCGGTGGGGCCGAGTTTGACTTTTGGTTTAGGTCATATGTGGATGTGAGAAAGTAGTTGAGGGTTTTGGAGCATATTACTAAGCATTTTGAGCAAGAGCCTCATTAAGCAACACTTCATCCCTCCTTGATAGTATTGGCTTTTCCTATAGACTCAATGTGATCTTGGATCACTAAAATAGAAAATGTAGAGTCTTCAGCTTTGAGCTTGAGCCAATCCTTTGTCCTTAGCATTTTGAGGGGTCCACTTTTCTCATCCATGCCATGCCAATCATTGAGCTTTTCTGAGATATTAATCTTGAAATAGCATTAGCTCAATGAGCTATATGTTGTTAGGAATTACCAAAACCACCTAGGGATAGTTGCACTTTCAGTAGCTGATACCTGCTACCTCTTGAGCACTGTGTTGGATTTCCCCGAAGAGGAAGGGATGATGCAGCAAAGTAGCGTAAGTATTTCCCTCAGTTTTTGAGAACCAAGGTATCAATCCAGTAGGAGGCTACGCTCGAGTCCCTCGTACCTACACAAATACAATAGCTCAACGCAACCAATGCGCTTTGGGGTTGTCAATCCCTTCACGGTCACTTACAAAAGTGAGATCTGATAGAGATGATAAATAATATTTTTTTGGTATTTTTGGTATAAAGATGCAAAGTAAATAAAGTAAAAGCAAAGTGAAAGCAAAGCAATAGTAAAGTGATGGAGATTGATATGATGAGAAAGAGACCCGGGGGCCATAGGTTTCACTAGTGGTTTCTCTCAAGAGCATAAGTATTCTACGGTGGGTGAACAAATTACTGTTGAGCAATTGACAGAATTGAGCATAGTTATGAGAATATCTAGGTATGATCATGTATATAGGCATCACGTCCGAGACAAGTAGACCGAAACGATTCTGCATCTACTACTATTACTCCACTCATCGACCGCTATCCAGCATGCATCTAGAGTATTAAGTTCATGAAAATAGAGTAACGCCTTAAGCAAGATGACATGATGTAGAGGGATAAATTCATGCAATATGATAAAAACCCCATCTTGTTATCCTCGATGGCAACAATACAATACGTGTCTTGTTGCCCCTACTGTCACTGGGAAAGGACACCGCAAGATTGAACCCAAAGCTAAGCACTTCTCCTATTGCAAGAAAGATCAATCTAGTAGGCCAAACCAAACTGATAATTCGAAGAGACTTGCAAAGATAACCAATCATACATAAAAGAATTCAGAGAAGATTCAAATATTGTTCATAGATAAACTTGATCATAAACCCACAATTCATCGTTCTCAACAAACACACCGCAAAAAGAAGATTACATCGAATAGATCTCCATGAGAGAGGGGGAGAACATTGTATTGAGATCCAAAAAGAGAGAAGAAGCCATCTAGCTAATAGCTATGGACCCGTAGGTCTGAACTAAACTACTCACACTTCATCGGAAGGGCTATGGTGTTGATGTAGAAGCCCTCCATGATCGATGCCCCCTCCGGCGGAGCTCCAGAACATGCCCCAAGATGGGATCTCGTGGATACAGAAAGTTGCAGCGGTGGAATTAGGTTTTTGGCTTCGTCCCCGATCGTTTGGGGGTACGTGGATATATATAGGAGGAAGAAGTAGGTCGGTGGAGCTTCAAGGCGCCCACGAGGCAGGGGGCGCGCCCTAGGGGGAGGGGTGCCCCTACCCTCATGAGCACCTCGTGGCTTTCTTGATAGAGGGTCCAAGTCTCCTGGATCTTATCTGATGAGAAAATCACGTTTCCGAAGGTTTCATTCCATTTGGACTCCGTTTGATATTCCTTTTCTTCGAAACCCTAAAACAGGCAAAAACAACAATTCTGGGCTGGGCCTCCGGTTAATAGGTTAGTCCAAAAAATAATATAAAAGTGGAAAATAAAGCCCAATAATGCCTAAAACAGTAGATAATATAGCATGGAGCAATCAAAAATTATAGATACGTTGGAGATGTATCAAGCATCCCCAAGCTTAATTCCTACTCGTCCTCGAGTAGGTAAATGATAAAAACAGGATTTTTGATGCGGAGTGCTACTTGGCATAATTTTAATGTATATTTCATCACATACAACAAAACATGATCATCTCATACAACAATTTATATTTCATCACATCTTGACCATATCACATCACAACATGCCCTGCAAAAACAAGTTTGATGTCCTCTACTTTGTTGTTGCAAGTTTTACGTGGCTGCTACGGGCTGAGCAAGAAATGTTCTTACCTACGCATCAAAACCACAACGATAGTTCGTCAAGTTAGTAATGTTTTAACCTTCTCAAGGACCGGGCGTAGCCACACTCGGTTCAACTAAAGTTGGAGAAACTGACACCCACCGGCCACCTGTGTGCGAAGCACGTCGGTAGAACCAGTCTCGCGCAAGCGTACGCGTGATGTCAGTCCGGGCCGCTTCATCCAACAATACCGCCTAACCAAAGTATGACATGCTGGTAAGCAGCATGACTTGTATCACCCACAACTCACTTGTGTTCTACTCGTGCACATAACATCTACGCATAAACCTGGCTCGTATGCCACTGTTGGGGAATGTAGTAATTTCAAAACAAATTCCTGCGCACACACAGGATCATGGTGATGCATAGCAACGAGAGGGGAGAGTGTGTCCACGTACTCTCGTAGACCGAAAGCGGAAGCGTTAGCACAACGCGGTTGATGTAGTCATACGTCTTCACGATCCGACTGATCCAAGTACCGAACACACGACACCTCTGAGTTCAGCACACGTTCAGCTCGATGACGTCCCACGAACTCCGATCCAGCAGAGCTTCAAGGAAGAGTTCCGTCAACAGAGCTTCGAGGAAGAGTTCCGCTACGATATGATCGAGGTGGATTATGGTGGAGGGGGGCACCGCACACGGCTAAGAGATCAATGATCAATTGTTGTGTCTCCAAGGGGTGCCCCCTCCCGGTTTATAAAGGAGTGGAGGGGGGAGGGTCGGCCCTCTCTATGGCGCCCCCTATGGGAGTCCTACTCCCACCGGGAGTAGGATTCCCCCTTTCCTAGTAGAACTAGGAGCCCTTCCAAGTAGTAGGAGTAGGAGAGAAGAAAATGGAAAAGAGAAGAGAAGGAAGGAGGGGGCGCCGCCCCTCCCCCTAGTCCAATTAGGACTAAGCATTGGGGGGCGCAGCCTCTCCTCTCTCTTTCCCCTAAAGCCCAATAAGGCCCATATACTCCCCGACGAATTCCCATAACTCTCCGGTACTCCGAAAAATACCCGAATCACTCGGAACCTTTACGATGTCCGAATATGGTTGTCCAATATATCGATCTTTACGTCTCGACCATTTCGAGACTCCTCGTCATGTCCCCGATCTCATCCGAGACTCCGAACTACCTTCGGTACATCAAAACACATAAACTCATAATACAAATCGTCACTGAATGTTAAGCGTGCGGACCCTACGGGTTTGAGAACTATGTAGACATGACCGAGACATGTCTCCGGTCAATAACCAATAGCGGAATCTGGATGCTCATATTGGTTCCTACATATACTACGAAGATCTTTATCGGTCAAACCGCATAACAACATACATTGTTCCCTTTGTCATCGGTATGTTACTTGCTCGAGATTCGATCATCGGTATCTCAATACCTAGTTCAATCTTGTTACCGGCAAGTCTCTTTACTCATTCCGTAATACATCATCCGGCTACTAACTCATTAGTTCCAATGCTTGCAAGGCTTATAGTGATGTGTATTACCGAGTGGGCCCAGAGATACCTCTCCGATGATCGGAGTGACAAATCCTAATCTCGAAATACGCCAACTCAACAAGTACCTTCGGAGACACCTGTAGAGCACCTTTATAATCACCCAGTTACGTTGTGACGTTTGGTAGCACACAAAGTGTTCCTCCGGTAAACGGGAGTTGCATAATTTCATAGTCATAGGAACATGTATAAGTGATGAAGAAAGCAATAGCAACATACTAAACGATCAAGTGCTAAGCTAACGGAATGGGTCAAGTAAATCACATCATTCTCCTAATGATGTGATCCCGTTAATCAAATGACAACTCATGTCTATGGTTAGGAAACTGAACCATCTTTGATTAACGAGCTAGTCAAGTAGAGGCATACTAGTGACACTATGTTTGTCTATGTATTCACATATGTATTATGTTTCCGGTTAATACAATTCTAGCATGAATAATAAACATTTATCATGAAATAAGGAAATAAATAATAACTTTATTATTGCCTCTAGGGCATATTTCGTTCAATATGGCCCGCGGCGATGACCTTCATGCCATTAAATACCCCCCCTAAAACTCAAAGGACCAGCCCGGCACTGGCTGAACAGCCTGCCCGAAAATTCCATTGGGAGCTGGGAGGACTTGGAAGAAGGCTTCCTTGATAACTTCCAAGGTACATATGTTCGACCTTCATACGCTGATGACTTAAGCCATATAGTTCAACAGCCCGGAGAGTCAGCCAGGAAATTCTGGAGTAGGTTCCTAACTAAAAAGAACTAGATCGTCGACTATCCGGATGCCGAAGCCCTAGCGGCCTTTAAACACAGCATTCGCGATGAATGGCTCGTCCGCCACCTCGGCCAAGAAAAGCCGAAGTCCATGGCAGCCCTCATGGCACTCATGACCTGCTTTTGCGTGGGTGAAGATAGTTGGCTGGACCATAGCAAAAGCAATGCAAGCAACGTCGGCACCGCTGAAGCCAGAAATAGTAACGACAAGTCCCGACGCAACAGACACAAGTGTCGAAACAACAATGACAACACCGATGATACGATGGTCAATGCCGGGTTCAGTGGCTCTAAGTCCGGTCAGCGGAAGAAGCCATTCAAAACGAACAATTCGGGCTCATCCAACTTGGACTGCATACTAGATCGTGCATGCCAGATTCATGGCACCTGGAGAAACCACCCAATCATACCAACAGAGATTGTTGGGTTTTCAAACAGGCCGGCAAGTTAAATGCCGACAGCAAGGAGAAGGGATCGCAGAGCGAGGACGACGACGAGGAGCCCCGGCCACCGAACACAGGGGGACAGAAGAAGTTTCCCCTCAGGTCGAAATGGTGAACATGATATATGCTACCCGCATCCCCAAGAGGGAGCGCAAGCGCGCGTTCAGGGACATCTACGCGACAGAGCCAGTCGCCCCAAAATTTAATCCATGGTCGTCATGCCCGATCACCTTCGATCGTCGGGATCACCCGACCAGTATCCGTTAGGGCAGTTCAGCCGCACTGGTCCTGGACCCAATAATTGACGGGTTCCACCTGACGCGAGTCCTGATGGACGGTGGCAGCAGCCTTAACCTGCTCTATCAGGATACAGTGCGCAAAATGGACATCAATCCATCACGGATCAAGCCCACAAAGACTACCTTTAAAGGATTCATACTAGGTGTAGAGGCCCGATGTACGGGCTCAATCACACTAGAGGTTGTCTTCGGATCTCCAGACAACTTCCGAAGCAAGGAGTAAATCTTTGATGTCGTCCCTTTTCGCAGTGGCTATCATGCACTGCTCGGACGAACCGCATTTGCTCGATTCAATGCTTTGCCACACTACGCTTATCTCAAGCTCAAGATGCCCGGACCACGAGGCGTCATAACAATTAATGGAAACACGGAACGCTCCCTCCACACCGAGGAGCACACCGCTGCCTTAGCAGCAAAAGTACAGAGCGGCCTTTTCAAGCAAAACCTTAATTCGGTGGCCGATCCCCCGGACACTATCAAGAGAGTCCGGACTATTCTGCAGCAGGACAGCTCGGCACGTCAAGAGCTTAACTAGCAATTCAGCCTCCGTCCCAGTCCCGGCCAAGTGGCGGCAATTGTACCGCGCGTGCATAACCACGCACTAAAAATACCATGGGCACGGATGGAGGCATAACCAGCTTGTGATCCACAATACGGCTCGACCGCCCGGACACACATACTTTCACTGTTTCCTTTTTTTTCTCATTTTTTCAGGTTTCTTTTTCACAGGCCTTTCCTGACGGCTTGACCATCGCTTCTTTTCGAAGGAAAAAAACACCAAGACGACAAGAAGCATGGACGTACTAGGAATTTTTAGGTGGTTTCTTTAACGATCCCTTTACCTATTTTCAGGACCCATACACAGCTCTCCCTTGGTTAAGGCATATTAAATAGCCTTCTGCTTATTGCACTACTTGTATAAATGCGCTTTAACGAACCAATGAAATTATAATGGAAACAATTTGCGGCCCAAATTTTATGGCTCTAGCTTACTACCTTTTCTTTTTTTTTCTTTTTTTGATAACTTTATCAAATAGCACCAGTACACTCTGGTACGTTTCAATTTGCCAGGGGCTTCATAGCGCCCCACAACATGGCAACAAAAGTCCTAACACTTTTACAGTATAGTTCAGCACCCCGAATTTAGCACTAGATGCATTGGCTTCGAATCCTGTCTTTGGTCAATAGTTGTGTTGCCCGGCTCCTGTGCTTACTACCTTACATTCCGCTGTATCGGCTAGGGTAGTAAAGGGAGAACTACTGCGATTGTGCCCTGGTTTACCCGGATAAGCACCTCAGTATAGAAGGCCGAAAACTGACTGTCATGATGAGGTGAGAGCCGGTCAGCTCTTCGGAGGTCTCAAATCCTTAGAGATTTTTTCCGCATTACGCGAGGGATTGGTACTTACGCGATCAAGTGTTTACAGCATCCTAGTTTGGATACTAGGGGCTGCGCCTATATTTCTATTGTCAAACTCCTATGGCTTAGTGAGGGTGCTAAAGCCGCATAATCCGATTTCCTGGTTCGTCATGCTAAACACCTCCTTCAAGGACCAAACAATTGGATAAAGAGTGTTTAGATTACATCCCGAACACCCCCGTACTGCCTACGTGGGGGCAGAAGCCGACGGCTGGCCAACTCTCAGATTTCACACAACACGGCCGCACAGGAGGATAAATTCTTTAAATAACAAACATTATATTACATAATGACTTTGTTTCATCATACAAAGCAGAGACAACTTGAATGTATTCATTCGAAAATAATGTCTTGCGCACATTGTGTTGCCACAATACGAGACCCCTCCAGGACATCTACAAAATACCGCTCGGGTGTGTGGTGCTCCTTGCCCTCTGTCGGTCCCTCGGTCGTAAGCTTGACGGCGTCCATCTTCGCCCACCACACCTTGACGTGGGCGAAGGCCATGCGTGCACCCTCAATGCAGGTCGATCGCTTGACGACGTCCAGCCGAGGACATGCGTTCACCAGCCGCTTCACGAGCCTGAAGTAGCCGCCGGGCATAGCTTCGGTAGGCCACAGCCGGATTATTAGATCCTTCATGGCCAGTTTGGCCACCCTGTGCAGCTCGACCAACTGTTTTAGCTGATCACTAAAGGGCACTGGATGTTCTGGCGCAAGATATTGCGACCAAAACAGCTTCTCCGTTGAGCTCCCCTCTTTGGCTCGGAAGAACTCCGCAACGTCAGACACACTGCGCGGCAGATCTGCAAACACCCCTGGAGAACTTCGAATCCGGGTTAGTAACAAATACTTCTTCTTCACATACTTGCTTTGCATACTAAACGCCTTACCCGCCGCGATTTTCTTGGCCTCCTGGATCTCCTGGAGGGCGCCCTGGGCCTCTTCCGCGCTTTGGCGGGCCTTAGCGAGTTCGGTATCTCGAGCCGAAACATCGCGCTCCAAGGATTCGCATTTCTTAACTGCTTCCTACAGCTCTTGTTGGACCACATCAAGCCGGGCCTCGTGCTGCTCTCGAGCGGCTTTTTCCTTGGTGGCCTTCTCCTCGGCCTCGGCCAGGGCCTGTTTAAGGACCTCGACCTCGGTCGCCGCTCCTACGCATGCCATGGCACTACGGTCAATATGCATTAATTACTCTTTTCGAAATATACAGCCAGTCAGTACATACCTTGCTTGTCTTCTAGCTGCTTCCTCACTTGGCCGAGCTCCTCCTCGTCCCGCTCCAGTCTCTGCTTCAGTCCGGAGACTTTGGCAGTGTGTGAGGTTGCGGCCAGCAATGACGTCTGCTTATTCATATAAGACATGTTTAGTTAGTCTCCTGCAAAAATAAATTGATCCTCTGTCCGGCTTTTCTTTTCGAACACCGGACAGTGTCTTAGGGCTACTGTCTATATGGGGATTTTCTCTTTTGCGTCGCTTACCTCAAAACCTGTCAGCAGGCTGCTGCAGGCTTTGGTTGGTCCACTCTTAACGGACTGAACCCTCTCAATCACCGTACACATAAGGATACGCTGTTCATCCATAATGGAAGCGCCTCATAGCACTTCCAGCAGATTAACCGGTGCCTCTGGTTGGACAGAGGTCACCGGCGGAACAGGCACAACCCTTCTTTCGAAGGAGGTTGCTCGCTGGATTCCGGAGCCATATAGGTCTCCGGACTTGTATTCGGATGCGGGCTGAATTGAGAAAGGCCCCCATCCCTAGTCGCCACGGGGGTCTGCTCCCCCATGTGTCCGGAAGCCGAGGATTTGCCCCCTGGCGCCACCCTGGCGGCCTTCTGAACCCCTCCCCGATCGGGGAAGGTCCTTTGGGACAACACCTCGTCGTCGCCCTTGGCCATGGGAGAGTGAGCGGCCGGCAGTGACTCGCGGGCCATCGCCTTCGAATCCAGCGAGCCTCTTGATGAGGATCACTGGGAGCTGTCATGGGCCGGACTGCAATGGCATAAATTAACATATTATATTATGAAGCAAGAGAGGACGGACGCATGGACATACACGGGTTTTAGTACTTGCGATGTGGTTGGAGGCTTGTTTCGGGGGCTTCGCTCCGGGCTACTGTCGACGTCCCACCCGGAGTTATCCGCAAGGGGACCCTTCCTCCTCTTGGGCGCCTCCGCCTCCAGATTTGTGGAGGCCGCCCTCTTCTTCCTCCCCCCATCAGGGGGAGAGGTTCTTTCCTCCTCCTCCTCGTCATCGTCTTCGGGGGTGTAGGAGAGAGTCTTGTCTTCGTACGACACGTCCGAAGCTCCCTTGCGGCGGAGGCCACTCCGGACCCCCTTGGCCTTCTTCTCCGGCGCCTTATAGAGCGCTGACACCAGCATCTTCGCCAGGAGTGGGATGACTGGTTCCTGGAGCAGCAGAGCCGAACAATGAATCCGCTCCACCCTTCCGTCCATACCTGAAAGAACAATAATAATAAAGTTTAGATATCCTCCTTGAAACAAGCAAGTAGAGGATGTGTCTGGAGACATGAGAGGCTTACCGCATTGCCAGAATGGGTAATATCGTGCCCGCGGTCCGAGTCTATGGCTGGCGGTGTCTCGTTGCCCTTGAAGAGCAACTTACAGGCATCTTCGTGAGTGATTCCGAAGAGCCTTTACAAGGTTTGGTGCTTCTTCGGGTCGAATTCCCATAAGGGGTAGCTTCGGCTTTGGCATGGGAGGATCCGGTGAACCAGCATCGACTGGATTACGTCGACGAGCTTGATGTCTTTGTCCACCATGCTTTGGATGCGCGTTTGTAGCGCTATCAGTTCATCCGACGAAGACCAATTTGGGACCTTCTCTATCCAGGAGTGAGCTGCATTGGAGCTCCGGAGTTGAACTCAGGAGCCACGGCCCAGGTGGCGTCGCGGGGCTCTGTGATGTAGAACCACAATTTCTGCCACTCCTTGACGGTCTCCACAAAAGTACCTTTGGGCCATGTGACATTGGGCATCTTGCTCACCATGGCGCCTCCGCACTCCGTGTGCTGGCCATCCACCACCTTTGGCTTCACGTTGAAGATCTTAAGCCACAGTCTGAAGTGGGGTTGGATGCGGAGGAAGGCCTCACACACGACAATGAATGCCGAGATGTTGAGGAAAGAGTTCGGGTCTAGGTCATGGAAATCTAGCCCGTAATAGAACATAAGCCCACGGATGAAGGGGTGGAGGGGAAACCCTAACCCGCGGACAAAATGAGGGATGAACACCACCCTCTCATTGGGCTTCGGGGTGGGGACGATTTGCCCTTGGCTGGAAGCCTGTGGGCGATTTCTTTTGCGAGATACCCGGCCTCCCGAAGCTTGATGATGTCCTTCTCCCTAATGGAGGAGGCCATCCAGTTACCTTGACCTCCGGATCCGGACATGGCTGAGTGCTTCCTTGAGGCGGAGAGAATGAGGACTTGAGCGCTGGATCTCGAGAATGGAAGGGCAGAGAAAGAGAGAAGGCATGGGTGAAGAAAGGGAATCATTATCTCCTTATAAAGGCAGTGAATATCAAGCGCCTCCCCAATCGCCTTAAAACTCGCCTGTTCCCAAGGGTTGTGTAAACAACATGGTTATATTACCCACGCCTGTATTGATAAGGATCCCGCAATAAGGGGACACGATCTCTGCTTCGACAAGACGTGCCTATGAAAACCGCATCTCGAAACGTGGAGCGACAGACGGAAAACGGTTCGAAATGATGACCTAGCAGACGTGATGTCACATTACAAAAAGTTGTTAGCAGATTGGACTCGTGCAATATTATATTCTCTACGGTTGTGTGTGGTAGTCACAGATCCGGACATGTTCATTACGTCTGAAGACTATCTTAGAGTATTCGGAAAGGGGAACCCACCTCGCAATGTCGAAGACAATATGCGCGTCGAACACCTCGTCATTGAAGCCTGGTTCAGGGGCTACTGAGGGAGTCCTGGACTAAGGGGTCCTCGGGCGTCCGACCTATTGGACATGGGCCGGACTGATGGGTTGTGAAGATACAAAGACCGAAGACTCTACCCGTGTCCGGATGGGATTCTCCTTGGCGTGGAAGGCAAGCTTGGCGACCAAATATGAAGATTCCTTTCTCTGTAACCGACCTTATGTAACCCTAGATCCCTCCGGTGTCTATATAAACCGGAGGGCTAGGTCCGTAGATACATCCTCTTAATCATAGTCAGACAGGCTAACTTTTGGGGTTTAGCCATTATGATCTCGTGGTAGATCAACTCTTGTAATACTCATATTCATCAAGATCAATCAAGCAGGAAGTAGGGTATTACTTCCATAGAGAGGGCCCGAACCTAGGTAAACATTGTGTCCCCCGTCTCCTGTTACCATCAACCTTAGACGCACAGTTCGGGACCCCCTACCCGAGATCCGCCGGTTTTGACACCGACACATATGTCTCAACATAGTTCATACCTTCGACTTGAGTGTAGCCTTGAGCAATGAGACGGGCCTTGTTGCGTACAACTTGTCCATCTTCATCTTGCTTATTCCGAAACACCCATGTGGTACCAATGATGTTGTGGTTGTTGTCGGTCTTCTCAACCAATGTTCACACTTGGTTCCTCTCAAAATTGTGTAGCTCTTCATGCATGGCGTTTATCCAATCCGGATCTTCTAGTGCTTCTTCAACCTTCATAGGTTCAATGCTAGAGATGAATGAATATTGTTCACAAAAAATTGCCAAACGAGTTTTAGAGCGAGTGATTCTTCCGGTTTTGAATATTTGTTCGACGGGATGGTCTCTTGAGACTCTTGCTCTAACTCGTGACAGCTTTTGTTTGGGTTGGGGTGGAACATCTTCTTCATCATCTTGTTCTTCCTCTTGGCCTTCTTCGTTGTTGGTGTTGTTGTTATCTTGTGGAGGTGGATAAGGAGGTTGATGAGGTTTATCTTGGTGTACTTCCTCGTTTTCTTCATCTTGGCGTGTCCCACTTGTGGATGCCTCCGAGTCAACTCTTGGTTCACCTTGCCGTGAGGTAGAAACTTCCACTTGGACGGACGAGTTACTCTCCTTCACCTCCTTTGGGCGAATCTTGCCAATAGACAAGTCATGTATTGCTTCCGAAGGATCTTTGTCTCCTACATCAATTGGCAATTGCTCTACTTGCGAGCTGTTAGATTCATCAAACTTCACATCTACTGTCTCTTCAACCTTTCGAGTGAAATTGTTGTAGACACGGTAAGTGCGAGAGTTTAAGCCATAACCAAGTAGGAAACCCTCATGAGATTTAGGAGCAAATTTAGAACGACGATTCTTATCAAGAATATAGCACTTTGAGCCGAATACTCGAAAGTATCCAACTTGGGGTTTGTTACCGGTGAGAAGCTTGTATGCCGTCTTGCCGAGTAGCTTGTGAAGATATAGATGATTTGTTGCATGACAATCTGTCTCAACTACTTCCACCCAAAAGTGTTTTGGCGTCTTGTACTCATCAAGCATCATTCTCACCATCTCAATAAGAGTCCAGTTCTTCCTCTCAACAACTCCATTTTGTTGAGGTGTGTACATGGCTGAGAACTCATGTGAAATCCCTTCTTCGTCAAGAAAGGTGTCCACATTTGCGTTCTTGAACTCCATTCCGTTGTCGCTGCGAACCTTCTCGGTCTTCACTTCAAATTGATTTTAGGCCTTCCTAGCGAAGTTCTTGAAGATCTTTTGGGCCTGCGATTTATCATCAAGAAAGAACACCCACATAAATCTTGAAAAATCATCGACTATGTCTAAACCAAACGAGTTTCCACCGAGACTTTTATAGGCGTTTCGACCAAAGAGATCCATATGAAGTTGCTCAAGCGGTCTTCTCGTGGCCATGATGTTCTTCATGGAGTGGCTTCATCCAACCTGTTTTCTTGCTTGACAAGCATTTCACAATCTATCCTTGTCAAATATAACATCTTTCAGTTCAAGGATATGATCACCTTTAATAAGCTTATCAAGATTTCGCATGCCCACATGACCTAGTCTTCTATGACACAACCAACTTTTAGAAGATTTAGCAATTAAGCAAGTTCTAGGTTGAGCCTTTTTAGTGAAATCAACAATGTATAGATCACCTCTACGTATACCGGTAAAGACCATTTTCTGATTGTCTCTTCAAAACACTTGGCAATCTACTTCAGTAAATAGGGCATTGAATCCAAAGTCAGCTAGTCTAGATACAGAAAGTAAATTATAGCTAAGAGATTCAACAAGCATAACATTTTGGATGGAGTTGTCATGTGAGATGGACACCTTACCAAGGCCAACCACCTTACCCTTTGAGTTATCACCAAAAGTGACATACTTTCGAGGGCCGTCATTTTTAGCAAGCTCATGAAATATAATCTTGTCTCCGGTCATGTGATCGGTACATCCACTATCGAGAACCCATTCCTTTCCTCCAGCCATGTAGCTGTGAAGATTTGCCATAAGACCAAAGTGTCTCATAGACTCATCGAGATCGAAGTCACTATCATCATCCTCATCATATAGTATCCATGTTCAACATCGTCTTGTGATTGATCATTTCCTAGAGAGAGTGATTCATTAGATATATGATCATGACAATGTTCATATTTATGAATTCTAATGACTTCGGAAATGATATTGCTAATGATTTCAACATCTCCTTTGGCACACATAAGGTCACGAAGCTCAAATAGACAATCACCAAACTTAGGATCTCTAGGATTCATCTTACTTAAAGCAATTGACTTATGAAGAATCACATCTAGATTTTGCAAGGAATAGTTTGGAAATTGTTTCTCAAGAAATATCCATATGGTGTAAGCACAATCAAGAGTAGGCAATCAAACAATCAAATTTCTAGGCAAACCTCTAGTAATAAGATTGACAGTTTTAAGGTTCCGGATCATGTCAAGAGACTCATCAGGGGTAGGATGCAAAGGGTCAACAAGGGGTGCACATGGGCTAGCAATGTACTCGTTCAAATGATATTCATTGAAAATCTCAAGCATCTCATTTTTCCAATCATGAAAGAAATCTCCATCAACTATAGGCACTCTATGTCTAAAACTCCCCAACGTAGACTCATCCATCTTCCTCCAATGCCGATTAAACCAAAGCAATGGAGACCAATGCTCTGATACCAATTGAAAGGATCGAGAAGAGGTGTCTAGAGGGAGGTGATTAGACCCTCAACAAAGAGAAGTAGCAATTTTAATTTCTTCAACTTAAGGTGGAGTTATAGCACAAGTTTAAACATTCACAATACATTTCAAGCAAGCATGGCAAGAGTATATGAACAGCGGAAAGTAAAGCATGCAATTTGTAAGAAAGTAAAGGGATGAGATTGGAGTGTGAAAACACAATTGGAGACACGGAGATTTTTGGCGTGGTTCTGATAGGAGGTGCTATCGTACATCCACGTTGATGGAGACTTCAACCCACGAAGGGTAATGGTTGCACGAGTCCACGGAGGGCTCCACCCACAAAGGGTCCACAAAGAAGAAACCTTGTCTATCCCACCATAGCCATTGCCCACGAAGGACTTGCCTCACTTGGGTAGATCTTCATGAAGTAGGAGATCTCCTTGCCCTTACAAACTCCTTGGTTCAACTCCACAATCTTGACCAAGGCTCCCAAGTGACACCTAACCAATCTAGGAGACACCACTCTCCAAAATGTAATAGATGGTGTGTTGATGATGAACTCTTTGCTCTTGTGCTTCAAATGATAGTCTCCCCAACACTCAACCCTCTCTCACAGATTTGGATATGGTGGAAAGATGATTTGAGTGTAAAGCAACTTGGAGAAGGGTTGAGATGAAGATTCTTGTGATTGGAATGGAATATCTTGGTCTTAACACATGAGTAGGTGGTTCTCTCTCAGGAAATGAGTAGTGGAAGTGTAGGCACGTTCTGATGGCTCTCTCCACGAATGGAGGAAGGGTGGAGGGGTATATATAGCCTCCACACAAAATCTAGCCGTTACACACAATTTACCAAACTCGGTGGGACCGAATAGTAAAACTCGGTCAGACCGATTAGTTCAAAATGTGAACGTTAGGATTTTCGGTAGGACCGATATGATCAACTCGGTGGGACCGATGTGCTGGGGTTAGGGTAAAACCTCAACTCGGTTTGACCGATTACACAAACTCGATGGGACCGATTTTGGTAATAAGCAAACAGAAAGTTGGTCAAGCAAAGTCGGTGAGACCGACTGCGTATCTCGGTGAGACCAAAATAATTGCAACAAGCAACAGAGAGTTTGCAAGCCCATCTCGGTGAGACCGAGATCCCATAGATAAGACCGAACTAATTAGGGGTTCTAGCAATGGCTATGTCAAGTGAACTCGGTGGCGCCGGATAGATCAAATTGGTGGGGCCGAGTTCGACTTTAGGTTTGGGACATATGTGAAAATGAGTAAGTGGTTGAAGGCATTGGAGCATATTAGTAAGCACTTTGAGCGAGCAAGCCATTAAGCAACACCTCATCCCCTTTTAATAGCATTGGCTTTTCCTATGGACTCAATGTGATCTTGGATCACTAAAATGAAAATGTAGAGTCTTGAGCTTTTGCCAATGTTTGTCCTTAGCATCTTGAAGGGGTTCCACATCCTCTTGTCCATGCCACTCCATTATTGGACTCATCTGAAGTATACTAGATGAAACTATTAGTCCAACAAGAGATATGTTGACATTAATTACCAAAATCACCCAGGGAGCACTTGTGCTTTCAACAACCAAAATTGAAAAAAAATTGACACCATGTTTTTTCTTTTAACAATCCAAAATTGAGAAAGCAAGGATGTGACAAGTAGTATGAGGCATACCACTGTCCATGCTCTAAATATGTAAATTAGTTTGCTATAGGTGACCTAAAAAAATTATGAACCACTAAACCATAACTGCAACATATTTCGTGAAGGAAATATGCCCTATAGGCAATAATAAAGTTATTATTTATTTCCTTATTTCATGATAAATGTTTATTATTCATGCTAGAATTGTATTAACCGGAAACATAATACATGTGTGAATACATAGACAAACAGAGTGTCACTAGTATGACTCTACTTGACTAGCTTGTTGATCAAAGATGGTTATGTTTCCTAACCATAGACATGAGTTGTCATTTAGCAACGATCGAATCTCAGGCAAGTAACATACCGATAACAAAGGGAACAACGTATGTTGTTATGCAGTTTGACCGATAAAGATATTCATAGAATATGTAGGAACCAATATGAGCATCCAGGTTCCGCTATTGGTTATTGACCAGAGACATGTCTCGGTCATGTCTACATAGTTCTCCAACCCGTAGGGTCCGCACACTTAAAGTTCTGTGACGATCGGTATTATGAGTTTATGTGATTTGATGTACCGAAGGTATCTCGGAGTACCGGATTTGATCATGGACATAACGAGGAGTCTCTAAATGGTCGAGACATAAAGATTGATATATTGGACGACTATGTTCGGATACCGGAAGTGTTCCGGGTGATTTCGGAGAAAACCGGAATGGCGGAGGGTTACCGGATCCCCCCCCTCCCCGGGAGAAGTAATGGGCCACATGGGCCTTAGTGGAGAGAGAGAGGGCTGGCCAGGGCAGCCCGCTTGCCCCCTCCCCCTCTGGTCCGAATTGCACTAGGGAAGGGGGGCGGCGCCCCCCTTTCCTTCTCCCTCTCCTCCTTCCTTTCCCCCTCCTAGTAGGAGTAGGAAAGGGGGAGTCCTACTCCTACTAGGAGGAGGACTCCTCCTCCTGGCGCGCCCTGCAAGGGCCGGCCGGCCTCCCCCTTGCTCCTTTATATACGGGGCAGGGGGCACCCTAGAACACACAAGTTGATCATTGGTCTTTCTTAGCCGTGTGCGGTGCCCCCCTCCACCACAATCCACCTCGGTCATATCGTAGCGGTGCTTAGGCGAAGCCTTGCGTCGGTAGCTTCATCAACACCGCCACAACGTCGTCGTGCTAACGAAGCTCTTCCCCGAAGCTCTACTGGATCGTGAGTTCGCGGGACGTCACTAAGCTGAACGTGTGCTGAACACGGAGGTGCCATACGTTCGGTACTAAGGATCGGTCGATCGTCAAGACGTTCGACTACATCAACCGCGTTGTCATAACGCTTCCGCTTACGGTCTACGAGGGTATGTAGACAACACTCTCCCCTCTCATTTCTATGCATCACCATGATCTTGCGTGTGCGTAGGGAAATTTTTGAAATTACTATGTTCCCCAACAGTGGCATCCGAGTCAGGTTTATGCGTAGATGTTATATGCATGAGTAGAACACAAGTGAGTTGTGGGCGATACAAGTCATACTGCTTACCAGCATGTCATACTTTGGTTCAGCGGTATTGTTGGATGAAGCGGCCCGGACCGACATTACGCGTATGCTTAGGCGAGACTCGTTCTATCGACGTGTTTTGCACACAGGTGGTTGGCGGGTGTCAGTTTCTCCAACTTTAGTTGAACCGAGGGTGACTACACCCGGTCCTTGTTGAAGGTTAAAATAGCACTAACTTGACGAAATATAGTTGTGGTTTTGATGCGTAGGTAAGAACCGTTCTTGCTCAGCCCATAGCAGCCACGTAAAACTTGCAACAACAAAGTAGAGGACGTCTAACTTGTTTTTGCAGGGCATGTTGTGATGTGATATGGTCAAGGCATGATGCTATATTTTATTGTATGAGATGATCATGTTTTGTAACGGAGTTATCGGCAACTGGCAGGAGCCATATGGTTGTCGCTTTATTGTATGCAATGCAATCGCCCTGTAATTGTTTTACTTTATCACTAAGCGATAGCGATAGTCGTAGAAGCAATAGTTGGTGACGATGGAGATCAAGGTGTCACGCCGGTGACGATGGTGATCATGACGGTGCTTTGGAGATGGAGATTAAAGGCACAAGATGATGATGGCCATATCATATCACTTATATTGATTGCATGTGATGTTTATCTTTTATGCATCTAATTCTGCTTGATTGACGGTAGCATTATAAGATGATCTCTCACTAAATTTCAAGGTACAAGTGTTCTCCCTGAGTATGCACCATTGCCAAAGTTCGTCGTGCCGAGACACCACGTGATGATCGGGTGTGATAAGCTTTACGTTCATATAAACGGGTGCAAGCCAATTTTGCACACGCAGAAATACTCGGGTTAAACTTGACGAGCCTAGCATATGCAGATATGGCCTTGGAACACTGAGACCGAAAGGTCGAGCGTGAATCATATAGTAGATATGATCAACATAGTGATGTTCACCATTGAAAACTACTCCATCTCATGTGATGATCGAACATGGTTTAGTTGATATGGATCACGTGATCACTTAGATGATTAGAGGGATGTCTATCTAAGTGGGAGTTCTTCAATATGATTAATTGAACTTTAATTTATCATGAACTTAGTACCTGATAGTATTTTTCTTGTCTATGTTGTTGTAGATAGATGGCTCGTGTTGTTGTTCCGTTAAATTTTAATGCGTTCCTTGAGAAAGCAAAGTTGAAAGATGATGGTAGCAATTACACGGACTAGGTCCGTAACTTGAGGATTATCCTCATTGCTGCATAGAAGAATTACATCCTGGAAGCACCGCTGGGTGCCAAACCTGCTGCAGGAGCAATGCCAGATGTTATGAACGTCTGGCAGAGCAAAGCTGATGACTACTCGGTAGTTCAGTGTGCCATGCTTTACGGCTTAGAACCGGGACTTCAACGACGTTTTGAACGTCATGGAGCATACGAGATGTTCCAGGAGTTGAAGTTAATATTTCAAGCAAATGCCCGAATTAAGAGATACGAAGTTTCCAATAAGTTCTACAACTGCAAGATGGAGGAGAATAGTTCTGTCAGTGAACATATACTCAGAATATCTGGGTACCATAACCACTTGACTCAACTGGGAGTTAATCTTCCTGTTGATAGTGTCATTGACAGAGTTCTTCAATCACTACCACCAAGCTACAAGAGCTTCATGATGAACTATAATATGCAAGGGATGGATAAGATGATTCCCGAGCTCTTCGCAATGCTCAAAGCTGCGGAGGTAGAAATCAAGAAGGAGCATCAAGTGTTGATGGTCAACAAGACCACCAGTTTCAAGAAAAGGGTAAAGGGAAGAAGAAAGGGAGCTTCAAGAAGAACAACAAACAAGTTGCTGCTCAAGAGAAGAAACCCAAGTCTGGACCTAAGCCTGAGACTGAGTGCTTCTACTGCAAAGGGACTAGTCACTGGAAGCGGAACTGCCCCAAGTATTTGGCGGATAAGAAGGATGGCAAGGTGAACAAAGGTATATGTGATATACATGTTATTGATGTGTACCTTACTAAAGCTCGCAGTAGCACCTGGTTATTTGATACTGGTTCTGTTGCTAATATTTGCAACTCGAAACAGGGACTATGGATTAAGCAAAGATTGGCTAAGGACGAGGTGACGATGCGCGTGGGAAATGGTTCCAAAGTCGATGTGATCGCCGTCGGCACACTACCTCTGCATCTACCTTCGGGATTAGTTTTAGACCTGAATAATTGTTATTTGGTGCCAGCGTTGAGCATGCACATTATATCTGGATCTTGTTTGATGCGAGATGGTTATTCATTTAAATCTGAGAATAATGGTTGTTCTATTTATATGAGTAATATCTTTTATGGTCATGCATGGTCTATTTTAATGAATCTCGATAGTAGTGATACGCATATTCGTAATGTTGAAGCCAAAAGATGCAGAGTTGATAATGATAGTGCAACTGTTGGGGAACGTAGTAATTTCAAAATATTCCTACGCACATGCAAGATCATGGTGATGCATAGCAACAAGAGGGGAGAGTGTTGTCTACGTACCCTCGTAGACCGAAAGCGGAAGCATTAGCACAACGCGGTTGATGTAGTCATACGTCTTCACGATCCAACCGATCAAGTACCGAATGCACGGCACCTCCGAGTTTAGCACACGTTCAGCCCGATAACGTTCCTCGAACTCCGATCCAGCCGAGTGTTGAGGGAGAGTTTCGTCAGCACGACGGCGTGGTGACGGTGATGATGTTGCTACCGACGCAGGGCTTCGCCTAAGCACCGCTACGATATGACCGAGGTGGAATATGGTGAAGGGGGGCACCGCACACGGCTGGGAGAGATCAACTGATCAACTTGTGTGTCTAGAGGTGCCCCCTGCCTCTGTATATAAAGGAGCAAGGAGGGAGGCGGCCGGCCTAGGAGGAGGGCGCGCCAAGGGGGGAGTCCTACTCCCACCGGGAGTAGGACTCCTCCTTTCCTTGTTGGAGTAGGAGTGAAGGAAAGAGGAGGAGAGGGAGAAGGAAAAGGGGGCTGCACCCCTTGTCCAATTCGGACTAGAGGGGGGGCGCAGGCCTCCTTCCTTTTTGCCTATCTCGTCCATTCCCGTATGGCCCAATAAGGCCCATATACTCCCCGGCGAATTCCCGTAACTCTCCGGTACTCCGAAAAATACCCGAATCACTCGGAACCTTTCCGAAGTCCGAATATAGTCGTCCAATATATCGATGTTTACGTCTCGACCATTTCAAGACTCCTCGTCATGTCCCCGATCTCATCCGGGACTCCGAAATCCTTCGGTACATCAAAACATATAAACTCATAATATAACTATCATCGTAGCGTTAAGCATGCGGACCCTACGGGTTCGAGAACTATGTAGACATGACCGAGAAACATCTCCGGTCAATAACCAATAGAGAAACCTGGATGCTCATATTGGCTCCTACATATTCTACGAAGATCTTTATCAATCAGACTGCATAACAACATACATTGTTCCCTTTGTCATCGGTATGTTACTTGCCCGAGATTCGATCGTCGGCATCTCAATACCTAGTTCAATCTCGTTACCAGCAAGTCTCTTTACTCGTTTCGTAATACATCATCTCGCAACTAACTCATTAGTTGCAATGCTTGCAAGCCTTAGGTGATGTGCATTACCGAGAGGGCCCAGAGATACCTCTCCGACAATCGGAGTGACAAATCCTAATCTCGAAATACGCCAATCCAACAAGTACCTTCGGAGACACCTGTAGAGCACCTTTATAATCACGCAGTTACATTGTGACGTTTGGTAGCAGACAAAGTGTTCCTCCGGTAAACGGGAGTTGCATAATCTCATAGTCATAGGAACATGTATAAGTCATGAAGAAAGCAATAGCAACAAACTAAAGGATCAAGTGCTAAGCTAACGGAATGGGTCAAGTCAATCACATCATTCCCCTAATGATGTGATCCCGTTAATCAAATGACAACTCATGTCTATGGTTAGGAAACATAACCATCTTTGATCAACGAGCTAGTCAAGTAGAGGCATACTAGTGACACTCTGTTTGTCTATGTATTCACACATGTATTATGTTTCTGGTTAATACAATTCTAGCATGAATAATAAACATTTGTCATGATATAAGGAAATAAATAATAACTTTATTATTGCCTCTAGGGCATATTTCCTTCAGCAACTTATTTGTGGCACTGTCGTTTAGGTCATATTGGTGTAAAGTGCATGAAGAAACTCCATTCTGATGGAATTTTGCAATCACTTGATTATGAATCAGTTGGTACTTGCAAACCATGCCTCATGGGCAAGATGACTAAAACGTTGTTCTCCGGAACAATGGAACGAGCAACGGATTTATTGGAAATCATACATACTGATGTATGTGGTCCGATGAATATTGAGGCTCACGGCGGATATCGTTATTTTCTCACCTTCACAGATGATTTGAGCAGATATGGGTATATCTACTTAATGAAACATAAGTCTGAAACATTTGAAAAGTTCAAAGAATTTCAGAGTGAAGTGGAAAATCATCGTAACAAGAAAATAAAGTTTCTACGATCTGATCGTGGAGGAGAATATTTAAGTTACGAGTTTGGTCTTCATTTGAAACAATGCGGAATAGTTTCGCTACTCACGCCACCCGGAACACCATAGCGGAATGGTGTGTCCGAACGTCGTAATCGTACTTTACTAGATATGGTGCGATCTATGATGTCTCTTACTGATTTACCGCTATCGTTTTGGGGTTATGCTTTAGAGACAGCTGCATTCACGTTAAATAGGGCACCATCTAAATCCGTTGAGACGACGCCTTATGAACTATGTTTTGGCAAGAAACCAAAGTTATCATTTCTTAAAGTTTGGGGTTGCAATGCTTATGTAAAAAAGCTTCAACCTGATAAGCTCGAACCCAAATCGGAGAAATGTGTCTTCATAGGATACCCAAAGGAAATTGTTGGGTACACCTTCTATCACAGATCCGAAGGCAAGACATTTGTTGCTAAGAATGGATCCTTTCTAGAGAGGGAGTTTCTCTCGAAAGAAGTGAGTGGGAGGACAATAGAACTTGATGACGTAACTGTACCTGCTCCCTTATTGGAAAGTAGTCCATCGCAGAAATCGGTTCCTGTGACACCTACACCAATTAGTGAGGAAGCCAATGATGATGATCATGGAACTTCAGATCAAGTTACTACCAAACCTCGGAGGTCAACCAGAGTAAGATCCGCACCAGAGTGGTATGGTAATCCTGTTCTGGAGGTCATGCTACTTGACCATGACAAACCTACGAACTATGAGGAAGCGATGATGAGCCCAGATTCCGCAAAATGGCTTAAGGCCATGAAATCTGAGACGGGATCCATGTATGAGAACAAAGTTTGGACTTTGGTTGACTTGCCCGATGATCGCTAAGCCATCGAGAATAAATGGATTTTCAAGAAGAAGACTGACGCTAACGATAACGTTACTGTCTACAAAGCTCGACTTGTTGCGAAAGGTTTTCGATAAGTTCAAGGAGTTGCCTATGATGAGACCTTCTCACCCGTAGCGATGCTTAAGTCCGTCCGAATCATGTTAGCAATTGCCACATTTTATGATTATGAAATTTGGCAAATGGACATGAAGACTGCATTCCTGAATGGATTTCTAGAAGAAGAGTTGTATATGATGCAACCTGAAGGTTTTATCGATCCAAAGGGTGCTAACAAAGTGTGCAAGCTCCAGCAATCCATTTATGGACTAGTGCAAGCCTCTCGGAGTTGGAATAAACATTTTGATAGTGTGATCAAAGCATATGGTTTTATACAGACTTTTGGAGAAGCCTGTATTTACAAGAAAGTGAGTGGGAGCTCTATAGCATTTCTAATTTTACATGTGGATGACATATTGTTGATTGGAAATGATATAGAATTTCTGGATAGCATAAAAGGATACTTGAATAAGAGTTTTTCAATTAAAGACCTCGGTGAAGCTGCTTATATATTGGGCATCAAGATCTATAGAGATAGATCAAGACGCTTAATTGGACTTTCACAAGGCACATACCTTGATAAAGTTTTGAAGAAGTTCAAATGGATCAAGCTAAGAAAGGGTTCTTGCCCGTGTTACAAGGTATGAAGTTGAGTAAGACTCAATGCCCGACCACTGCAGAAGGTAGAGAAAAAAATGAAAAGTGTTGCCTATGCTTCAGCCATAGGCTCTATCATGTATGCAATGCTGTGTACCAGACCTGATGTGTGCCTTGCTATTAGTTTAGCAGGGAGGTACCAAAGTAATCCAGGAGTGGATCACTGGACAGCGATCAAGAACATCCTGAAATACCTGAAAAGGCCTAAGGTTATATTTCTCGTTTATTGAGGTGACAAAGAGGTCGACGTAAATGGTTACGTCGATGCAAGCTTTGACACTGATCCAGACGATTCTAAATCGCAAATCGGATACGTATATATATTGAATGGTGGAGCTGTTAGTTGGAGTAGTTCTAAACAAAGCGTCATGATGGGATCTACGTGTGAAGCGGAATACATAGCTGCTTCGGAAGCAGCAAATGAAGGAGTCTGGATGAAGGAGTTCATATCCGATCTAGGTGTCATACCTAGTGCATCGGGTCCATTGAAAATCTTTGTGACAATACTGGTGCAATTGCCTTGGCAAAGGAATCCAGATTTCACAAGAGAACCAAACACATCAAGAGACGCTTCAATTCCATTTGCGATCAAGTCCAGGTAGGATACAGAGATTTGCAAGATACATACGGATCTGAATGTTGCAGACCCGTTGACTAAGTCTCTCTCACGAGCAAAACATGATCAGCACCAAGGCTCCATGGGTGTTAGAATCATTACTGTGTAATCTAGATTATTGACTCTAGTGCAAGTGGGAGACTGAAGGAAATATGCCCTAGAGGCAATAATAAAGTTATTATTTATTTCCTTATTTCATAATAAATGTTTATTATTCATGCTAGAATTGTATTAACCGGAAACATAATACATGTGTGAATACATAGACAAACAGATTGTCACTAGTATGCCTCTACTTGACTAGCTCGTTGATCAAAGATAGTTCTGCTTCCTAACCATAGACATGAGTTGTCATTTGATAAACGGGATCACATCATTAGGAGAATGATGTGATTGACTTGACCCATTCCGTTAGCTTATCACTTGATCGTTTTAGTTTACTTCTATTGCTTTCTTCATGACTTATACATGTTCCTATTACTATGAGATTATGCAACTCCCGATTACCGGAGGAACACTTTGTGTGCTACCAAACCTCACAACATAACTGGGTGATTATAAAGGTGCTCTACAAGTGTCTCCAATGGTACTTGTTGAGTTGGCATAGATCGAGATTGGGATTTGTCACTCTGATTGTCAGAGAGGTATCTCTAGGCCCTCTCGGTAATGCACATCACTATAAGCCTTGCAAGCCATGCAACTAATGAGTTAGTTGCAGGATGATGCATTACAGAACGAGTAAAGATACTTGCCGGTAACGAGATTGAGCTAGGTATTGAGATACCGACGATCGAATCTTGGGCAAGTAACATACCGATGACAAAGGGAACAACGTATGTTGTTATGCGGTTTGACCGATAAAGATCTTCGTAGAATATGTAGGAACCAATATGAGCATCCAGGTTCCGCTATTGGTTATTGACCAGAGACATGTCTCGGTCATGTCTACATAGTTCTCGAACCCGTAGGGTCCGCACGCTTAAAGTTCTATGATGATCGGTATTATGAGTTAATGTGATTTGATGTACCGAAGGTAGTTTGGAGTCCCGGATGTGATCACGGACATGACGAGAAGTCTTGAAATGGTCGAGACATAAAGATTGATATATTGAACGACTATGTTAGGATACCGGAAGTGTTCTGGGTGATTTCGGAGAAAACCGGAGCGCCGGAGGGTTACCAGAACCCCCCCCCCCCCCCCCCGGAGAAGTAATGGGCCACATGGGCCTTAGTGGAGAGAGAGAGGGCCGGCCAGGGCAGCCCGCGCGCCCCCTCCCCCTCTTGTCCGAATTGGACTAGGTTAGGGGGGGCGGCGCCCCCCTTTCCTTCTCCCTCTCCTCCTTCCTTTCCCCCTCCTAGTAGGAGTAGGAAAGGGGGAGTCCTACTCCTACTAGGAGGAGGACTCCTCCTCCTGGCGCGCCCTGCAAGGGCCGGCCGGCCTCCCCCCTTGCTCCTTTATATACGGGGGCAGGGGGCACCCTAGAACACACAAGTTGATCATTGATCTTTCTTAGCCGTGTGCGGTGCCCCCCTCCACCATAATCCACCTCGGTCATATCATAGCGGTGCTTAGGCGAAGCCCTGCGTCAGTAGCTTCATCAACACCATCACCACGCCGTCGTGCTGACGAAGCTCTTCCCCGAAGCTCTACTGGATCGTGAGTTCACGGGACTCACCGAGCTGAACGTGTGCTGAACGCGGAGGTGCCGTACGTTCGGTACTGAGGATCGGTCGATCGTAGAGACGTACGACTACATCAACCGCGTTGTCATAACGCTTCCGCTTACGTTCTACGAGGATATGTAGACATCATTCTCCCCTCTCGTTGCTATGCATCACCATGATCTTGCGTGTGCGTGAGGAAAATTTTGAACTTACTACGTTCCCCAACATTACATTCATCCCAAAATTTGAGGAGTTCGCACAAGCATATAGCTACTAAAAGACTAGAAGTTGGTTGAGATAGCAGATAAAGGTGTCGGAATATAAGACAAACCTTGAGTGCTTAATGATATATATACATGCCAATACGTATCAACAAAATTATCACACTCAATTCATATCCCTACACTACGAAAGATATGAAATACGATTATTTTCTTTTGCAGTCAATATAGTCAAATGATATTTTCTTATCTCAAACTAATGGTTAGTCATGTGATCTACCTTAATACCACCCACACCCGCCCAAATTTTAGTCTCAAGACATTGATTGGACCAAAATGCCATCTTTTGATGTGGTGATTTCGACCTCTTCTTTTGATTTATTTATGTGGCATGCTTCGTTTTTCACAAATCTCTGGACTGGTGGTTAAGGATTGCAAGCCGGCACTGCGTGGAATGATGCCCCAACCAATGTGTCTTCAACGGTTATTACATCTTGTTTCTACTGGTGAGTGAACATTGCTTCAATGACTAGTACGACTAGATTGTATACATGTGTCACTTTACTTTACCGCCAGTTCAATGCAAAATTTAAGCTCCATCAAGGGGCGTATAGTCCAACAAAGAGGACAACTAGTATGATTTTTTATGTAATTTTATTTGTATTGATTGTTTTGTGTCTTGTTGTGTTTTCATTGTATTGGCTACTATTTTCCATGATCATTATCGTGTTAAGATATCCTTAATCTAACCCTGACGACTAGGGTAAACTCTCCCCTCCAGACTTCACCGATGAGTCCGTGAATTCGCCACCCCTCTACCAGCCGTTCCGGCGGCCGGTGACGGGGAGGGAAATCTCGGTGCCTTCGCTTCAGTTAGTAGGTTATGTTAGGTTTTTTAGTCCACGTAGCTCAGACAGAGAGCGGCGTTTCTTTCTCGAGTTTGTCTTCCGGACTCTGATTCTTCTCGAGTTTGTTCGTTTGGACGTACTCGACGGACCTCTGACGTAGATTCTTCCCGTCTCCTTGGGGCGGTGAGGTTAGGGTTTCTCATCATGTTGTGAGATTTGGTGTCGGGTATTTCAAATCTATGCAAGGGTTTAACGGCGACAACTGCCGCTCCAGGCGCTGGTCCTTAGGGGTACGTGCACGAAGACTTCCCGGCTGTCATTGACAAGGTCAAACCGGCTCCGATAGAGGAGCAGCGACACTAGCGTGTCGGCGACTCGTTCCGGCGGCAGTGGTGGCCGTTCGATGGTCTCGGAATCTTGATGTAATTTTTATTAGGTTTGAAATACTATATACTTCCAATGATTTTTGTAATAGATTTGATCTTTTCAATAAAAAATTCCTTAAGTATCTTTTTCACAATTTCTTTTCATTGACAAGACCAATTAAGTTTTTCTACCAGCATGCCCATAAACCGCACGCCGGAGCTCGACGAGATCTAGAGAACCGTCAATAAGGCGAGGCATCACACACGGTGAGAAATGACAAGACCGACCGGCCGATCGATCCATCGGCACTGATCACCTCGTCGTCCGCCAGAGTTCCTTCTCGATGCTCCGTCGCGAGCACGGAGCTGGCGCATGTGCATGTGCGCGCGTCGTCCCGTCCTGTCGTCCGCCGATCCCAAGGAGGATCCTCCTTGGCCCCGCGCGCGTGTCGTTTTGGCGCCGTTTCCCCGTCGGGATAAGGCAAGCCCGCGCACGCGTAGGGCTCGGCCCGGGAATCACTGTGCTATGCGGCGTGTGTGTGATATTCTCTTGTTCCTCTCTGTCTACCCGCACGCTGCAGTCTGCAGCCAGCCATCGGTTTTGCAGGCAAGGTTTCGAAGGCAACATGAAAGGCAGCTTTTCGCCTGCATGGCCGTCGGAAGATCGCTAAGCCTGCTGACTGTTGCGGTCGATTCTGTCCTTGCCATGGCATGAGTGAGTGAGTGGCTCTGTGGCTGACTATCTGCCTGCCCTGAAATGGATATTGGACGGATGATGCGGCCATTCTGGGTCCATTGGCATCATGTTACCACGTGAACCCTTCATGGAAGTCACTGTGAGTACTATGTTGCACATTTGCAGTTGCATTATACATCCTGGCAGATCGAATCTTAAAGGGCTATACGTGATCATGAAGTCGTGTTATAGCTTTGAAAAGACAAACTATAAGACTCCATTCTCTCGGTAGAATAAGCTTTTTAAGATGCTGCCACCAACCAGCTAGACTTTAGAAACCCGTGGGCCTGCTTGATAACAAACAATGTAATTCAAACTCCCTACTCTAGGAGGAGTGGACTTTTAGTTCAGGGACGGAGCCAGCATCTAGTTTATGTTATCCATACACCATAACATATAAGATGCCCCGTGTGACAGTTACTCTGCATATAAGATTTTGTGTGAAGTTGAACTTCATAAAGCTTAACCATATTTATAAAGAAAAAAAATGTGGCTAGATCTCAGTCGACTGAGACTTAACCAAATCTCAATCAAGTCGTAGAACATATAAAAAAGATGAAAGAAAAGGTTGAAAAGAAATTTTGCACGGATATTCACGTACGATCTCATGAATAAAGCTTCAACTAAGACTTGGTTAAGTCCCAGTCGACTAAGATTTAGCAATCCCGAAAAAAAATCTACATTCAGACATTTTTCTTAAGAACCTTAGGCCTCTTTGCTTGATAGGATAGGATTATCATAGGAATAGTAAATCTGTAGGAAATGAGATGACATATATCTCAAATTCTATGAGCAGTAATTGAAAAAGAAATGTCATTTGGTTCACATCAAAGGAATTTTTTCATTGCGTCTAGGTTCGTGTTTATTTTTCTTTGAAATGTGTAGGATATAAACCAATCCTATGTAGGAATAGAAATCCGCTTCTATGAACCAAAGGGCTCTAAAGGAAAAATTCCTACAAAAATCCTATACTATAGAATTTCTATGAAATTCCTCTAAATCAAAGGAGGCCTTAAAGCCTCTTTTTTTTCATAGGATAGTATTATAATAGGAACAGGAAACTTGTATGAAATAAGATGATATGTATCTCAAATCCTATGAGTAAGAATAGGAAAAGAGATGTCATTTGGTTTACATCGGAAGAACTTTTCCATTGAGTTTATATCTTCCTTTGAAACATGAAGGATAGGAACCAATCCTTTGTAGAAATAGAAATCCATTCATATGATTCAAAGGGCTATTAAGAAGAAGAAAAAAATCCTCCAAAAATCCCATCCTATAAAGTTCTCTTCAAACCACATACCCCTTAAGTCTAAACCCTAAAGCCCCTCTAAATACTATTCGGTGATAAGAGCATCTATTTCCAGGTGCCCCAAACCCGCCTCGTACGTCTAGGCAAGCGGCCTGGTCACTGATCGGTCACAAAATTTCGACCCAGACGATCGCCTCAAACGGGTCTTAAACGTCCGGGCTGACCACCACCGCTCATATCCAACCCAAATATGGGGCGGATATGGGGCGCCCGGGTACGTCCGCCACGTCAGACCCGACCCACGCTGACCCACCCGACCCCATATATGTTCCCCCCCCCCCATCCGCTCGCCGAACCAAACCCTAGCCACTTCATTCCACTCCCGTCCGCCATCCAACCTCACCACCAGCGATCTCCGGTCGTCTCCGGCATGGCGGGAAGCAATTCTAACTCCGACCATTCTGGATCCGTCGACTGGGGTGTTATCCCATGTGGTTTGGAGGAGGCAATGGTCGTCCGCATTGCACTCCGCCGCTTCAGGGAGGACAATGCTCGGCCGACGGCAGAATTTGACTGGCTCGACTCCATAGCGTCGGCTCAACGGTGGGCGCTCGGATTCCCTGGGGTTGGATCATCGCGGTCCCAGCAGTCGAAAAATCTCTCCTTCCCTATCACCGGTCGGGCCGATTATGAATCCCACCGGGACCGGTGTGCCCGTCGTGGGAAGGAGAGGATAAGGGCCACCAAGGCCCGTATCGCTGCCGACATGGCGGTGGTGGACATGGGCGGATTCAGGCCCCAGGCAAAAGGGGCGGTGGCCGGGGGCGTAAGGCCCATCTCCTTTGTATATTTTAGCACGGTAGCTATAGTAAAACGCCACAGTCAACGAAGCTGCCTGGGGCCTGGCCCATTCCTGGGTTCGCCACTGGCGGCGGAGGCGGTTAATGTGGCGACGCGGGCGGCTGTAGAGGATGAAGCCATCCGTGCCCGCATTGTGAAGGAGCGGCAGCAGAGGAACACGCGTGCCCTTGCCCGAGAGCAAAATCGAACAGTCCTTGCCATGGCCGGACTACCACCGAAGCAGGAGAAGGAGGACAGCGACGGCGAGGACAACTCCGGCAACGAGCAGATTCGGCTCGATCCGTACTGCGTCTTCGACCGGTACTTCCGCGACAAGGACGGCAAGGGCGTCGGGAAGGGCAAAGGTATTCGTGTGTGATCTTCTCCACCATAGCCAAACATGCCAATTATCGTCCGATTGCATGGTTAGTGATGTAGTAATCGGACGATGTGTAGAATGCATCAACTTAGTCACATGAGTTTGGATTTGAGCTATGATAATTGAGGTGTCCGATTGTGAGAAAACAAATTTGAGACTTGACCGGTCAGTATCCGTGGACACGTACGGACGCATGTTTTGAAAGGTCGGATTTGCCCGTCACAGCTGAACATAGTAGCACATTGTATATGAGTGAAGTTGGTGAGCTAGAAAGTGGACATAACACAAACCTGGAGAAAGTTTAGTACGGACGAGACTCACCACCATACAACCGTTCGAAGCCAGATTTCCACATAAAGCAAGACCAAAAAGAGAGAGCAAGCGACCAAACTCCAAGATTTATACGTACTCTATAGTAAAGAAAAATCTGCAGGTAAAGATGCGATTCGTGCTGCAGCTTGCTAGCGCAAATTTCAGGCTGCATGACAAAGACTTCGAGAAAAACAAGTAAAAAGCGCGACGAGACACTGGATAAAGAACCCTTGATCAATCCTGGAGTCATTCGCAAAGGAAAAAAAGATAGACGCCTGGAGTAACACGGAAGCAAAGGATCTTGGGCGACGTAATTTTCGTCTGGCACGCACCAACCGTGAAAGCACCGGTGCAAACGATGCCTCCGGCTTTTGCCGCACAACGTCGTGCGTCGGTTTTTAGTTGCCCGTTTGGATTAGCATTTCGGCTAGTTTTCTGGCCGATTTTTTCCAACCGACTTAAAAATTAAGTGTTAACGGGTAAATTATACTCCATCTGTTTCTAAATAGGAGTATTTGTCTTTCTAGATATTTCAAACGAACTACCACATACGGATGTATATAGACAGCGGCGGATCCAGGATTGGATCAAGCCCCGGGTCAAAAAAAAAATTCATCGCGAGAGAAAAACTTAATGTCCATCAAGCTATAGGTACCTCAAAAGAATACCTCGAATATGACTCAATTTGACCAAAAATTTAGAATTTACTCCATACTTAGAGATACAACAAAATAGATAAAAAAGATGACAAAAACTAGGAACAATACATACGTGAAATCGAATGTTTGACAGCAGCAGCAACCATAAGCATAAGTAGCAAATCCAAACATTATAGCAGATAAAAAATGTTGAATCTTTAAAGTTTCTATCTACAGCAGGTCAACACTCAGGCTCAGCAGCAGCCATTACCAATTTCCCCTCTGAATCCGGGGCTGCGTGGCGGAGAGCAGCAGAGGCCGCAGCCTGGACGAAGCAGAGCGGGCGAGGGCCTGAGGCGGCGAGCACCGGAGCAGCAGGTGACCGGGGCCAGGCTGGGCGAGCGACGGAGCGCGGGGACGGCCGAGGCGGCGAGCGGCGGAGGCCGGGGGGCGCGGCCGGGCGGTGAAGCAGGGGAGCGCCAGACCGAAGGGCCGGCGGCGGCGGCTGGCTCGCTAGCTCGCTCCATAGGGCGTGCGTGTAGAGCGTCGGGGTGTGCTGCGGCTCCTGCTGTCCTCGCTCGGTCGCTCCTGGGCTGTCCGAATGTGGATATGGAAAAGCTGGCCTGGGCCTTGGCTGTGTGTTGAGTTAAGCCACGGGCCCGTTCGAAAAAATGGCTATACAATAACTAAATTTTTTTGCCAGGCCCGGGGCCTGGAGCCCAGATCCGCCCCTATATATAGACATATTTTAAAATATAGATTCACTCATTTTGCTTCGTATATAGTCACTTATTGAAATCTCTAAAAATACAAATAGTTAGGAACGGAGGAAGTACACCTATAAAATAAGTACAGATGTATAAACTTACACCCATTTCAAATGGGCCGTTCTTTTCAGGTATGTTTTTCGTAGTTGTTGTTGAGAAAACATCGTGCCGCAAACACTATCATGAGGGCTATAAATTGCATGTAATTATTTTTAAGGATAAGTATATCTTTCATTCTTGAACTCTGGCAAGATTATAAAAATCGTCTCTCAACTCTAAAACCACTGAAACTTAGTTCCTCGGTTACTATTTATAATCCGGATGGTTTTTGGCCTTGGTAACGCTTAAGGATGGTTTTCACATGAACCCAGTTTTAACTAAAACTCGCCATGTGGCGGTTGTTGGCGGGCAGTGAGGTTAAAGCGTGGCGGTGGTTGACGCACAGCGGTTGCCGCTGCGGTGGTGGCTGGCCAGGCACGGGCCAGAGCTCTTGACCCTGTCTAGTTTTGAGGCATACATGTGAAAGACTCTTGTTTAATCAAAGTAATGTTCAAAACTGGAAAGTTTTTTTTTGACAACTTGGTAGTCTATCTAGTTAGTATTCTTTCCAGTTGAGAAAGAAATGCTGAAAACTGAAACCGTCTAATTAGTATTCTGTCTATTTGACAAAGAAATGACGAAGCCAGTTAGTATTCTGTCCATTTGACAAAGAAATGCCCGAAACTACACTCTGAACAGTCTCTAGTTAGCACTAGTAGAGTGCCCATGGGTTGCCACGGGTCTTCAAAAATTGAGAACATTCTTTTATTGATATTATTATTAGTATTCAATATCGGGCTACTAATTACATCACTATGCCTTCCTTCTCATTGCAGGTTGGTTGTTACCGATTGCATATCAAATTTCACGTGTATAGAAAAGATAGCCAATCACATACGAAAATATTGAGATCCACTTCACTTGCAATGTAATTCGGTAACATATACGACCAGATATAATGAACAAAACAAATAAAGTCATACAAAAACATAGAACTCTTTATTGGGCATTACAAATGATAGGTGGCACATGGAGGCCTTTTATGTTTAAGATTAATCATCTCATGAAAGCATGTCTGTTATTATCCATTATTTAAGAGTGAAGTGCACTGTAGGTCCTCGAACTATTTCCGGGGTGTGACGTAGGTCCTCCAACTATTTCAGGGGTGTCACGTAGGTCCTCGAACTACGAAAATCGTCATCCAGGTCCTCGAAGTGCTGTAAATGTGTCATTCAGGTCCAAAATCTCCCCCTCTAACGGGCCATCTGGCGCCGTTAACCGTGAGCACTGAACAATAAACCATGAACAGAAATGATGTTGGAACTGGAACACTATTATTACTATTCACGGTTTACTGTTTAGTGTTCACGGTTAACGGCATCAGCTGGCCAGTTAGAGGGGGTCAGGGAGATTTTGGACCTGAATAACACACTTACTGCACTTCGAGAACCTGGATGACGATTTTCATAGTTTGAGGACCTACATCACACCCCTGAAATAGTTCAAGGACCTACAGTGCACTTCACTCATTATTTCAATATGACACATGTAGGATTTTGTTTCCTTATTCCAAGATTCTACAACCAGAATTCCCTGGCAAACTTTTACACATGAAATTAGGCACTTGAAACCGTACAGGTTACTACACATACCTCCTACCATTTAGAAACCATGGAAACACAAAATATTTCAACACTTTCCCATATACTATTCATAGCTTGGACAGGCCCCATCAACTTTTCTTGGCTCAAAAGGACTGAGGCCCCTCCAACTGCACTCAACTTCTAGGATATCTCTTCTTTGAAGGCCATGAAAACAATCATACAACAAGATTGTTTGTGATCATAAATGGCATTTATAATTACTTGATATTTTCATATACAATATCTAAATAGTAAAGTTTATAGATGCAGTACTTTAAAAGAACTAAGGCTACTGGTATCCATAGCTAGAATACATAAATACAAATAATTAGAGGCATGAAACTCTAACATTAGATAGGCCCGTGTAGACTGCATACATGTAACCCTTATAAACTTCGCGTCTAATTTTTTTGCAATAGGCTTTTTACCTAGTATTTTCCTAAAAATGATACTTAAGTGAATAAAGCACTGCTCGAGATAACATTGTGAGTTGGTTCATGCTAAGATCATGCGAACTTGCACAAGGATATCGACATTGACCACTCCAGCTAGTAGATTCTCCAAGGAAAAATAATCCTATTCTACACATAGAGAAAACCTATATCATTCTTTAGTATAAATTAAGGCTTGACATTCCACTTCAGCTTATATTTTGTTCAATCTATATACATGGAAGATAATGTTGCACATCAGAACTTGTATCATTAATTATTAGCAGCAAATATTCTTTCCATAAAAAATTAAACATGTCAATTCTCGCCGTGAAATTATGTCTTGGGTCTAGCTTAACCTATTCAGCAAGCTACCATTGACCATATTGTAGTCCATATGAAAAAGAGACGAACATCATATTCTACTGAAAAACAACAATGTGAAGCCCTGTCCACCACGTTTCGCTTCATATTACATTATTCTCACTTATCACACATACTACAATTCAACCATGCATATCAGTGAAATATAGGAATGGATCTCTAGTACAACAATATATGCACACTTTTTTTCCAAAGTGACTTCTATGTTTGCTACTACTATCTTCTACACACAGCCCCTACAGCAGAATTGACTGTGGTCTCAAGTTCTGCATCGGATACTCATGCCTGAGAAGAGGCTACCCCATTGAACATGCATTGTTATACGCCAGGCAAGAAAACTCTGAACTGCACCACACAACGCCGACCACAATGTCACGTCCATGATCAAAATTAAAGTGTTCTTGGCTTCCAGCCTTGGCCAAAAACTGCACCAGAACTGCCAGAACGCCATGTGGTCTCTTAAGAGGCGGGAAGAGCTAGGGAGCACCATGACACGCCGTCTACAGCTCGGTGGTGGTGCTGGTGGGTGGTGTTGATCTCATCACCCTGGCAATGGCTCCATGGAGGGTTAGGGATTTTTTGGAGCGTGCTATTACACTGGATGAGACGTGTGTCTCCCTCCCATGAGCTTGCGATGATGGGATCATGGCCGTCGTCGTCCATGCCTAATTGGCACATGAAACTGAACGAAGAAACACTCAACATATTTCTTCATGCAAAATCAAATACTATTGCAACTAAAATATATAATGCAATAACGAGTGTTTCAATGTTCTTCTGTTTATAGTCAGTGGGCAACAAGTTACAAATGTGTTCTTCTTTCATCAGTTGTTATGTTTGTGTACCTCGGGCTTGTAGACAATACGATTTTGTTAGCCTGCACCACTACACTGATCTTTTGAAATGATAAATTTTAGCAACTATGTCAACAGTACTAAATCGCAGAAAAAAAGAGAAACAACACCAACTTTATCTTCACCAGAATTTCCTCGATATGTAGGAATAAAACAACGGATCTCAGCTACTTTTCATAAACCATGAAAATATGTAGAAACTTTAATTTTTCAACCAAAATAACACAATGGTGCATTGAAATAGGAAAAGAAGCACATAAACGACAATTACCTTCCTCGTGTAGTAGAGAAACACCATCAATGAATAGTCTCAATAAGCTTTCTAGTTGTTTCAGTCTTCAGACGTAATATTCAGTTATGACATAATATTTAGTTCAGAGAGGAAATCCCCGTGTAGCAAGGTATGTTGTGTATGCTGGCAATGTCGCGGGAGAGGCATGCCCCAGGAGCGGCACTGCAGATGCACGCCTTGCACCCCAGTCCCTCGCCATGCAACAGAGAAGCACCGCCACAGCTCGCTGGCCACCGGCAGGCAACAGCAAGGTGTGGCGCCGCAGACCCATGCCTTGTACCCCCATCCCTTGCCCTGCAAGGCAGCCCGTCGTCAGGATCGACACCATCTTTAATGTAATCTTTTCCAATACAAACCGCGTCTTTAAAATACAGCAGCGCAACACACTTACAGACCAAAGTACTCTAAAGTGATATTTCCAGTTCTCACAAAAAAGTGATATTTCCAAAATAAAAGTTTGGCGTTGCTAATTTCAGTATCTACATAGAGCAAAGCCTTTAACAGAAAAACATCAATGGATTTAAGATGGTGGGAGGATTCTGGATAGTTGGCCTCACCGGAAATAGAGGCGTTCGGTTGTGCTCGACGCGGATATGATAGTAAGATAGTGAATAAATCACAATTTTATTTCAGGTATGAATTATTAGGAATTTTATGCCACCTTAGAATTAACATATTGCATCTATATTTTGTAACATCTAATTGCAGGTCGTCAAGTGGCTCAGGTTGTAGGGTGTAGTTACAGATGTACAAAGATCACGACAATGAGTAAACATACAATCTAAATTTATTCTAAAAGTCATGCATCTAGACCAAACAAATTGAGTTTGGTAAACGGTATACGTGAATTTTCACAGCTTTGCTCAAGTCATCCGGATCCGGTCACCTCCAGCAGACCTCGCAAGTCATAACAATAGTTTCCTTGTGCTAACCCTGCAACCCATTAGTCAAAAACATCAAGTCTATTTAGATATGTATTGAAAAGTAAGGATTATAAAATTCAAATAAGGGAAAATAAGAGATATAATATAAAGATATAGTTCTGAAATTGTGTGGTGGTTCAGTGTCTCACCCTTCAGAACAATTTTCAGGAAGGTGTTCGGGTCCAATACAGTGGGTATATCATTGTTTCATTGCACATCCGTATCATCAATGATCCATCAAACAATGGCCACATCTCATTGTTGATCAACAGTGACTAATTTAACTTGAGATGCAAATAACCCATTGGTATAAACCAGTTGTAATACCGAAGATCGTCTCCAGTCATCGTTGAGCAATCACCCGTCTATGAGTCAACAAAATTGATGTTGAGGACAGCGATGTTAAATTCAGATAAAACTCCATCATAAATCACTAAGAACATCAATTTCAAGGACCAGCACCATGCCACTTTCCCAAACGCTTGGTGTCCTGAATCAAACTATTTCAATTGCATGATGTCTGTCGATGAAACAAAGCAAAAGTAGTGCAGATTGGAATGCTAGAAGACCCCCCCCCCCAACCTCGCATGTTTCTGAACATGAGAAAATCAGTTATTAAAGCCAAAATAATGCATATCTATATATTATGTAATTCACTCTAAAAAATGAAAATCACATTATACAAGTCAAGCATACTCAAAGGAACTGGCAATATTTTTGTCCAGCACATCTCAGTCGAACAGCTAATTCCAAGATGGGCATTATATGGCTCTCCCCAGCTTGGTAGGCTGCACCATGCTTCTTTCTCCAAATAGAAGAGCATAGTAAATGTTTTAGTAAATACATGGAGACGACGCATGGCACGAAACCATTATCCAGCAGTTGAAAAGCATCAAACTGGACGAGTTGACGAACTTTACCTGCTTGACAATCCCGCAGCCCCATCGAGCCTGGCGTCGAGCCCGCCAACCTCGGAGAATAACGAATCCCCACAGTTGCCGACTATTCCACCTGCTTCCACAAGCACCCCTTCGGCCGCCAGCAATGCCGCCTCCCGCCACCGATGGTCAACGTAAACATGCACAGAAACAATGAAATGGATAACACTTTTGCCCCCTCTATTACACATCAGAACCATCAAATTTCAAACCTCGTCACAAAACAGAGCATAATGTACTCAATAAAAATCAAGTAACTCTCCCTCACCAGCATCTACTCAATTAGACTACTAATCTGGCTACCTTCTTTTCGGGGCAAAAAATAACAAATCTACACCACCCTCGCGCAAGCAAGAAGTAATATATAGTGAAAAAATCAAACACAAATTCGACGAAGAACACACTGTACGGACGCAACTATTTTCCACAATGTTATCTGGTGATAAATTTGCAACTATTTTTGGACATATTTTCCACGAATGTCATCTGGTGAAAAATTTCTATTCGCTATGAAAACATTTGTCAATGTTTCACACTAAAAAACATCAGATTTTTTAATTATTTTACTGTTCACCCAGGTTCAAGTGAGCTAGGGATTAGACCAACATTTTTGGACAAAGTACTACAGAAATAATCCAAGCAATCCTACTATAATATCAAGGCACACATATAAGTGATTATTCTCTCATGCAAACTGAAGTACTCCCTCTGTTTCTAAATATAAGTCCATTTAGAAATTTCAATATGGACTACATACGGATGCATATAGACATTCTTTAGAGTGTAGATTCATTCAGTAGTCCATATTGGAATCTGTAAAAAGACTTATATTTAGGAATGGAGGGAGTAGTATATATATCCACCTCACGGGCTACTATATTAAGATGGCCAAGCCTTTGTTAATCATATGAACATGGTACAGGCAAGGAGGACATTAGCTAAGAAATGTAGTATCAAAGATTAGATAGATGAACATGCAAAATTTGATGTAGAAAACAAGGATAATCTTACCTGAATCTCTTCCGATGACTGCGCCTTGGCAGAGATGATATAGAAAATCTCGACTGGGGTGTATTACTCGATGGGGGTGTCGTCTGGTAGCGGCGGCGTGCACGGCTGCATCAGAGTGTGACCCGCCACCACGGGCATAGGCGTTACAGATTGGCGAGTGGAGGTCGACGAAGGCGCTGGCATGCCTGCACGAGACATGCGCAAAATTATCAAATCAGCATTGAACGTACCATATAGATGGATCTCTCAAAATATACTCTCATTCATCAATTCCTTTTCAGAAAATAAATGAAGTGGCTGGACCAATCTTAGCTCTGCTTGTATGTTGCTGCTCCAAAATCTTCCTCGAACTGGAGATTGACGGTCATATACTATGCATTAACTCTAAGGCAGAAACTTATTATCATCTTCAAAATAAGCTCACGTGTAAGAAGATATCCATGAGAAGTACATCAAATTATGTATGAAAATATCTGAACCAAACAGAGCGCCTATTTATTCTCAGCTCATAGTTTTCATTCACTAAAATGTGCCGTTGGCCTAATATGCATGTCTGACCAAAAGTGTGATGAGGTGTTGGATCAGAGGTTTTAGTTAGGTCATGAACTGATCCCATCACTCAACAGTTAACACGAGAGTTTGGTGAGAGCAACAGAAAGTATGGTTAGCATATACGAAACACAAGTACAGATCCATAAGCAGAGGACACATATGGCCTGTGTGTTACCCGTTGTGGTGAAACCGTATGCTTTTTGACCAAATATATATATGCAAGGCAACATGCAGATGAATAGCATGAAGATGTGGGCAAAAAGGCACACGTTTGTTTAAGTAGGTTTGATAGGATGCTTAAAATAAGAAGGTTTACTATAACCATGGGGCTTGTAGCAGAAGAAACAACAAAGTAACAATGCTGCCGAAACAAACAGGATCTAGGAATTAAAGCATGGACAAAAGAATGCAAATACCGAATACTTGCAAGAATAGAAATGCAAATTAAAACGGATCTACTAACCCATAATTTTTAAATACAAATTATTTGAATATATTACAAATCAAAAGCTTGCAAGAATATAGATGGTCAGATGGAACATACCGAATACCGACAGCGCACTAAAGACAATCACGAGGCAAATGCCCTTTCCGAGACCTCATTGCAGTAAATGTTCGAATAATATCCTTATCATCAACGGACTTGAGTACCACCTGCTCATTGTAACTTGTAACACATGACTTGAACCATTCATTATTGATCTTGCTACACAGTTTGCTCCCTGTTAAAAATAAGAAAACAGTTTTCTCTCTATTAGTGCTCGACAGAAAAACAGAAGTGTTCTTAAAACTTTAGAAAATTGACAAATAAAAAATACAGTCATGCAAACTTAAAGAAAATGACATGTTTGGCTTGACAGAACAAGGATTATAGGATCAGGAAAATCAGCTTTATCGACAAAATCTGATCTATATAACTTTAAAGTAGATACTTGGTTGCAGCTAAAATAGAATCAAGTGCTGCCGGCAGGTCCGGTCCTCGGATTTTAGGGGCCCAGGGCGAAACAAAAATCCAGGGCCTTTAGTATAAAGGTCTAAATAATAATCAATCTATGTAGACATAAATTTAGAGGCCAAAAAAGGGCATCTAAAATCATTAAGCATATCAAATAGTAATAAAATCATCCGAGATGCAAATTAGTAAATTAGTAATGATAGTAACTATCTATCTCATCCAACAATTTCTTCTCAATGCATACTTTCGAGATGGCATGACAGTACTAAAATTGAAAAGGACAATTATTTTTGGAAATTAGCATAAAGCTATGATAATATAAGATCCAGTTAAAAATCATCATCAAGAATCTGCCTCTCGCCTCTGGTTCATAAAACCTGCTAGGGCATACCTTATCTGGAATCTGCCTCTCACCTCTTGTTGTGGTGAACGGCGTTTATTATCACCTGGACGGCAGTGCTAACGACCTGATTAGTAAACTATAGAGATTAGAGAGGAGAAACAATCAGGCAAATCGTTGGACAAATCTAGAATCAGAAACGCATAGGTCGCTGCTCGTTCGGAGGAAGAAAGATGAACAACCAGATGTACGTACCTGGTGGCGCTGACGTCCTAGACTCCAGTCGAAATCAAATTAGGGTGCGGGGTGTGGACACACCAGGAACCTAATTAGGGTGCGACGAGGATGACACGCTGGATCCTCATAGGGAAGGCTCCCCCAAACCATGGAAGCTGGCGTGGTCGCGCGGAGGACGATGATGACGACAGGAGGAAGCTGAAGTGGGTGAGGTGGAGCTCCTCCGTACACGCACATGCCAACACCCGCCCGCCTGTGATGAGGACGACACGCCGACTCCTCATAGGGAACCCCCAAATCGTGGAATCTGGCAGGGTCGCACGGAGGATGACGATGACGACGGGAGGAATTGGGGGAGGTGCAGCTTCACCATGGCCGAGTCGAGCGAAGGAGGCCGGCGGTGGCGATTTTTGTGGAGAGAAAGATCCGATCGGGATCGAGGGGGGAGTGGAGGTGCAGGCGTGCGTGCGACCACGTGGAGACGCGAAATCTACCCTGTGCCGCAGCGGCGGTGTCTCCCGGAGTTCGGCGGCAGGGATTGAAACCGCCCTGCCCTAGAGACTTGGCGGCGGCGTTTCCCGGAGTTCAGCGGCGGGGGCGGCGTCTCCCTCTCGGATGGCAGCGGCGGTGGCAACGATAGATGGGATCGATGGAGCTTTTTTTCGGGTGTGGGGTTTTTTTTGGGTGGCTGCGTGGATGGGTGGGGTGGGAAGAGGGCGAAAAAAAAACAGCGAAAAAAAACCGAACGAAAATGATGAGACAAAAATAAAACCCGAAAAGCGACCTACCAACTGAGACATTAGAAGTAGAGATACAAATTCGTATGACAAAATGGACAAACACGCGAGTGAAATGCTTGAGCAAACCCAATCTATCATACATAACAAAGTTCGGCTTACATACGGATCCAGGTTACATATCACATTCAGTTATAAACCGCCGTTAGATAATCCTGCGGTCCCTCATGTTACGGAATGGGGGCCGAGCGGCCTAGAGCAATGGATGGTGAAGAACAATAAGACCCATAAGAGCGGCTTGAATTAGCCGAGGTTGCCACCTTTTAACCTAGTCAAAGGATTCACCACGCGACCCTTGTTGGAATCGCTGCCGCCGCCTAGATCGTCGCTTTCGCCGTGCCGCCGCCGTAGTGCTCACCCAGCGACCTTCGCGCCTAAATCTCCTCCTGGATGGCAGCAGTAGTCACACCTCACTGCTCGGTGCCGCTGCCCATGGGAGAATCTCCGCCGCTGCTCTAGGGTTCGTGCAAAGGGGATCAAAAGAATGCGCAGAGAGAGAGAGAGAGAGAGAGAGAGAGAGAGAGCCAGCAGATGCACTTAGTCACTCGAGTGAGGTGGCAGTCAAAACCGGTTTCACGTGGCTAGTTTTGGTCAAAATAGGGTCCACGTCATGCCGAAATGACTTTAAGCGTTACCAGAGACGAAAACCATGCAGTTAATAGTTGAGGGACTATATTTTGGAGGTTTTGAAGTTCAGGGACGATTTCTATACTTTCGCTACAGTTAAGGGATAATTTATATACTTTCCCTACATGGCCACATTGTTGGCCTGGCCCGCTACTGTAGCCTATGGTTTGACTATTTTCATTGATTTCGCGTTGGTTTATTCGGCTTTTTTTCATTTTTCATTGCATCTTTCTTGATTTTCAGTGAGTTTTTTTTCAATTTTTCGCATTGGGTTTCTTCTTCTTTTCTTTGGTTTACTTCAGCTTTCCCCTTTTTCAATTTCTTTGTTTCTTTCTTCAGTTTTCAATGATTTTATTTTCATATTCTTCTTCCTTCATTTTGATATTAATTTTAAACACATGTATAATTTTCATACACAATTTACGTTTTTGTATACTCAGGAACTTTTTTGTACATCTTTAATATTTTTTAAATACATGACTAACATTTTTCTAAATATATGTTTTGATTTATACTTTTTTTATACACGTTGCACATTTTCATATCCATCTAAAAAACTATATATGTTTGGTATTTTGAAATACAAGATTAACATTATTTTAAAACACTTGTTTTGAATACTTTTTTGAATACACGTTACTTTTTTCAAACATATGTAAACATATTTTTTGTATGATGCTAACAATTTTTTAAACTATGCAAATGCATTTTACATTGGAGAAACATATTTTAAAATGACACAACAATTTTTGCTTGAAACACATTAAAACTTTTCTAAATGTAAAATATGTTTTTCGAATGCACAAAACACTTTTGAATTGCATAAACATTGTTTTACAACACGTAATTTTTAAAAATATGTAACCCACATTTTTTGAAATGCATGAATTTTTTTGTAATGTCACATACATTATTTTCAATGGTAAATCATTTTCAAAAAGTTAAGATGATATATAATACTCTTCACTTTATATTTTTAAATGAATGATGAAGCCTTTTGTAGAATTAATAAAATAGATTCAGTATTTTGTAAAATATAAATAAAAATAAACAGACATGTGTCCCACTTCAGTTTGACATGCCCATGAGGTTATTAGCTCAGCCCTGTACTCGGTTCCATGCAGGCGACAGGATCTATTGTCTCGCATGAAGCGAGGCATAGACGCGCCCATCAAACACAGTTCTCTAATTTTAAAATAAATAAATCCAACACAGTACTTCAAGATCTCTATCGACCTCGCAATAGAAGTGGGCCGGTCCAACAAATCGGTTTTTATTTCGTTTCCAGGCGTGGTGCCTTCTACCAGTTTCCGTTAAACTACTGTCTTCTTTCCTTTTTCCCTTTTTTCCGGTTTCTTTTTCCTTTTCAAGTATATTTTTTCTTTCTTCAGTTCTTTATTGCATTTTTGAGACATGTTCGAAGATTTCAGAAAATGTTGATGAGTTCAAATCTTGCTCATAAATTCAAAAAATATTGGTTTTCAAATATAGTTCTTGTTTTCAAAAAATATTTCAGTTATTCTAAATTTGTTCGGAATGTTTTGGTTCAATTTTTAACAACTTTTCAGAAAATGTTCAATATTTTAAAAAAATGTCCGCGTTTTGCCTTGTTATTCACAAATTCACCAAATGACGGGAATTCTAGAAAATGTTCTCACTTTCAAAATATGTTCACAAATTGAAAACAAAATCATGTTTTCCAAAAAAAATTCACAAACTCAAAATATTTTCGAGGAATTTGAAAAAATGTTCTCATTTCTAAAATTTTGTCATAAATTTGAAACTGTTACGTAATTTCAGAAAATGTTCCAGATTGTCCCATTTTGTTCATATATTAAAAAAGTTCATGTTTTTGAATTTTGTAACAAAATGTGTTTTGAACAAATTGTTCGTAATGTAAAAAAACATGCTTTATTTTTTTATAATTTAGGAAAATGTTTCTTTTTTCAAATTTTGTTCACAACTTGAAAAAAATGTTCAGGAATTTGAAAAGATGTTCCATTTTTTCCAAATTTGTTCATATATTCAAATCTATATGCTATAGTACACATACAGAAAATAACATTCAAGGGGAATATCCCGCAATAGAAAGTTCTTAAATACAATCATGATGCGCTATTGTTTTTTTTTGCGGGGTCATGATGCGGTATTGTTGACATGTTATCATTCTCTCTGGTGCTTAGCAGCACTTGTGGTGGAAAGGGAGGTTACTGGTTCGATTCCTCGCCTCGTCACATCAGTTTTTGCTGTCCTCTTAGTAGGCCGGCCCACTCACACGTCTCCTGTGCGTCGTGCTGGCAATTTGCCGCAAAATACGGCACATAGGAGCTTCCAGCCCCTATGTCTCGCCTTCAGCAAGAAAGGAGGGAGCCCCTCGCAGAAGCAAGCCGCCAGTTGGGTAGGCCATGGCGCGCGGGAAACACCAGCCTCGTTTTGGTTTTGTTTTGTTTTTTTTTGTTTTTTGCTTTCTCTTTTTACTTTTGTTTATACTTACAAATCTTCTAAATAAATATATTACAAAAATCACTCTACATAAAAGCATTTGAAAAATACTGACCAAGCATTTAAAAAATGTTAAATGTGTTTATCATGTATATGAAAATGTATACAAAAAATGTGTATGAAACAATTTAATCAAGTATTTAAAAAAAGTTAGTCAAGCATTTGAAGAAGTGTTGAACAACTGTTTAAAAATGTTAAGCAAGCATTTGGAAAATGTAAAATGTCTATAGTAAAAATGTTGACTGTATTAAAAAAGTGATGAAATAAATTTTATCATGTATATAAAAATGTTAATCAAGCATGTGACAAATTGTTGAACAAGTATTTGAAAAATGTTCAATATGTATAGGCAAAAAGTTGACCATGTATTAAAAAAATGATGAATTTTTTGATTGTGTATGTCAAAATGTTAATCAAGCCATTGTAAAAATGTTGAACCAGTATATTAAAAATGTTAATCAAGCTGTTCAAAATATTTAAATGTCTAGAGAAAAAATGATGATTAGGTATTAAAACTTTGATCTTGTATATAATTTTTTTACCAAGCATTGAGAAAACATGTCGATCAAGCATTTGAAAATATTAAATGTGCATAGGAAAAATGTTGACCCTGTATAGAAAAATGGTGAATTTTTTGGTAATGTATATAATAAAATATTAATCAAGCGATTGAATAAATGTTGAAAAAGTATTTGAAAAAAATTAATCAAGCTTTAGAAAATGTTAAATATGTATAAAAAAGTTGAGATTGGGTTAAAAAAATGTTACTATTGCAGAAGAAATTATTCAAGCATTTGAAAGAATGTTAAAATGTTTATTGATAAATGTTAATCTTGTATTTTATAATTGTTAAAAATATGTATAGAAAAAAGGTTGACCGTGTATTAAAAAAGGCTAAACTTGTATTGGAAAAAATATTAATCATGTATTAGAAATATATTGTTGACATATGTAAAAAAATGTGGAATGAAAAAATGAAACAAAGAAATATAAAAAATGAATACCAAAAAGAGACAAAATAAACAAAAAGGAAAACAAAAAAACAAATGTTGAAAGAATAAAAAAGAGTGAAAACCAAAATACTGGAGAAGAAAAAAGAAAAGAAACCAAAAAAGTATTGAAAACCGGAAAAATGCAAATAGGATTGAAAAAATGGAGAAGAAAAAAAGAAACCAAAAAGCCCAACGAGAACATATTAAAACATTATAAACTGGAGAAAAGAAAAGAAAACAGAAAATCAGTGTAAAACTTGTTCTTTTCCCTCTAGTAGGTTGCGCTCAAGAAGTTTAATATGAACTGGACATTATCTCAGTTGTTATTAGTGTGAGAAGCAACTTGGAGGTCCCAGGTTCGATCCTCGTCAAATGCTTCCAGTAGCGACGTACGTTATTTTTCTCTTTCTTTTCTTTTTATCCTTTGCTTTATTGTTTGATATCCTCTTCTTTCTATTTTTCTTTTTTTTCCTCTGCTCAATTTTTCATTTTTCATTTTGCTTTTTTTTCCTTTTCTATTTCTTCTTCTTTTCTTTGGTTATATTATATTTTTGTTCGACATGTAATTCAAAATTATTATGTTGTATTAAAGTGTTCATCATGTATAAAAGAATGTTCATCGTCTATTTGGATAATAGTTGATTGTCTATTTCAAAATTTTGATCATGTATTAATAAAGTTTAAAACTATAAAACAAGTTCATTGAGTATTTAGCGAATAATCATATGTATTCGAATACTATTGATCATGTACTAAACAAAGTTCATCATGCATTAACAAATGTTAAGCATCTATTTAAAAGATATTATCATGTGGTAAAAATGGCAATCTTTTTTCAAAAATGTGAATCATGTAATATAAAATGTTCATCGCGTATTAAAAAATATCTAGTGTGTAGTTTGCAAGAATGTTGATCTTGTATTTAGAAAATGTTCATCATGTATATAACAAATGTTCGTCACATATTAAAAAATCATTCATAATATATTTAAAAAGTGTTCATCGTGTAATACACATATTTTTCATCTATAAAAAAATCTTCGTGTATTTAGAAAATGTTCGCCATGTTTTTCAAAATGGTTCATCATATACTAATAATATATTCCCCCCTATTAAAAAATGTTCATAGTGTATTTCAAAATGTTCTTGTACTTAAATAATGTTGGTAGTGTAATTAAAAAACATTCATCTTGCTTTTAAAAACTACCCAACATGTTTATCTTAAAGGTATATAATTGATGAAAGAAAATATTCATCATGTATTAAAATATTGTTCATCGTGCACTTAGAAAAATGTTTATGATCTATTAAAAATTGTTCAACGTGTATTGCCAAATGTTTAATGCAGTTTCAAAAGGTTTTTGTGCATTTAAAAAACATTCCATGCATTCATAAAGTGCTCATACATATTTTAAAGGGCTAATTTTTTACATAGAAAAAGGAAAATAATTAGAGAAACTATTTATGCAACAAAAAAGCAAAAATACCAAAGAGCACCAAAATAATCACAAGCTATGACTGTTCATGTGTTTTTTAGGCACACATTTAAACTTATTCATACTTGTAACCATTTCAGGTAAAATGCTTTGGATCTAAAATCGAAAATATTACAAAGTAACTCTTACACCTAAGAATTATAATAACAATTCCTGGAGACGTGGTCTTCATGGCATCAATCTTTGCAAGACATAGTCGTTCCTTCACCTACAAAAACTTGATTACCAATAAAGGTTTCTTAAAAACACATGAGTCGCCCATCCAAATAGATGGGAAGCCATGATCCATGGACATATTTGGTCCAAGGATAATTCCCTAGAAGTGCAGGTCGTCGAATCACAAAAACTTCACTGCAGCGTTGAGGAAATTCCAACACCGAAGAATCAAACTGACAAAAGCGTCATGACACAACAACATAAAGTCATCATATTTGAGTAAACGGATGACACATATCTCTCTTATAATAATGCCACGGTAGAGATAGAAATTTTATTCGCCAAAGGCTATAAAAAAGCTGACGAAGATCATATAACTCTCAAAGCCAAGGTCCCCTCACCTCTCAACGCTAAGATTGTAGAGGGGACAGAGAAGATCTCCAGCCGTCGTTGTTTCTCAAACCCTACATCTTCTCTTGGCCTTCACATTGAGATCGGTTGTCACATAATTAATCAACGTGCCTAGGCTTCACAACTCCTTTTTTTTGAAGCAAAACGAAACTTTATTAAAGATAACCATTACATCGTCTGTGAATATCATTAAAATTTCACTTAGAGGCTCCTCAAACCAGTCTGAAGTCAAAGAAAATCTAGCTAATCTAGCTAGTTCGTGAGCTACTTTATTCGCCTCTCCATTACAATGTTCGAATCTAGTCATGACAAAATCACATGCATAGTGAAATCAGTCCTCGAAAATTGCCGCCGCCGCACCCGCTGATTGTCCTCCTCCTGCGTGGTCTCTATCACCTCCAGATTGTCTGAATTGATTATTATGTGATTACACCCCGCCCTTTGCGCCAGTGTTAGGACAAATTTAAGTGCTAAGGCTTCAGCCATCAGAACATCTGCACAATAATCAATCTTTCCATTTCCTCCTGAAATAAACCTACCTTTGTCGTCTCTCAAGACTGCCCCCACCATACCCTTCAGCATGTCATGATCAAAGGAGGCGTCAATATTAAGTTTCACAAAACCCCTAGGAGGACTGTACTAGCCCCCCTTTTCATGGACCCTTTGGAGATGATGCATTTACAAAGTTGGATGTGAGGGCTATGATCGCCATTGATATTTGATTTGCATTCTGAGTTAATTCCTTGTGCACTAATTTCCGGCTTTCCCACCATAGGTACCAAGCTGAAATAGCTATCATTTCCCATACATTTTGGTACCCCATAATACATAATTCTTGGTCGGGAAGAAGTAGAAGGTATTCCAATATCGCCTCCCAGCACGATCAACCTCACAAGCTTTATCAATAATCTCATCCATCCCTAGTTTCTTCCAAACCTCCTTTGCTTTACTACAAAGGAAAAACATGTGTTTCGTATCTTCTAAACCTTGAGAGCAATTAGGACAAGAGGGAGAGACCTTCATGTGTCTGTTAGCAAGTGTTACCCGGCATGGGAGAGTGCCATGTAATCTACGCCATATGATTTTTTTTACTTTTGCCCGACAAGATAACTTCCATATTTGACACCATATAGGATTAGGTGTGATTCGCACCATTCCATTAGAATATTTTAGTTTATTCCCATACTGATAATTCCACTCCGCAGAGTAAGCAGACCGAACCGAGAACATACCATTTTTCGTATAACTCCAGGCAATGAAATTTGTCATATCATGTTGTGAAAGTGGGATTAAAAGAATTCGTTGTGCGTCAATGGGCCACATAGTTTGTTTAATCAGGCCCTCATCCCAATTATTGGAGGCAGGGTCAATTAGGTCACCCACTTTTGATAACAATTGTCCCCCCAGGGGTCACAATCTTCCTAGTCGCACAGTTTGGGATTCAGACATCTTCCCAAATATTGATGTTATGTTCATTCCCCACTCACCAAATATAGCCACGTTTCAGAGTAGAAATGCATGCCATGATGCTTTGCCAGGTGAAAGAAGCGCCATGCTTTGGCTTGGACTTCATCAAATCTCCATCAGGATAGTACTTGGCCCTCAGAATAGTAGCACACAAGGAATCAGGATTATCAATAAGACGCCATGCCTGTTTGGCTAGCAAAGCCAGGTTGAAACAGTGGATATCACGGAATCTCATTCCTCCTTGGTTCTTTGGTACGCACATCACCTCTGGTTCTCCTCGTCTCCCCACCAGAAATGTGCAATCGCATCGATGATTCTTTTATAATTTTTTTAGGAATTTTAAAGACCGATATTGCATAGGTAGGTATGAATTGGATCACAGCCTTGAGCAGGATCTCCTTTCCCTTGACGGATAGTAATTTTTCTTTCCAACCACTAATTTTCTTAACAGTTCGTTCAATCAGAAACTTAAAGCAGTCTGTTTTATCAACACCCACATTTGCTGGCAAGCCCAACTATTTATCATTCATTGCCTCCGTCATTATATTCAGTGTTGCACACATTTACTCTCTGATCTCTATCGTTGTATTAGGGCTAAAGAAAATACTTGACTTTTCCACGCTTACGAGCTGTCCCAGCGCCGCACAATATAAGTCTAATGCTGATTTAAGGGCCGCCGCATTATTTTGGTTGGCTTTCATTAAGATCAATGAATCATCCACAAATAGAAGATTTGTGACTGGTGGAGTGTCTCTACAGACTTTAACTCCTGATATGTTTCCATTTTCCTCAACATGCGTCAGCAATGCATTCAGCCCCTCTGTGCACAGCAGGAAGATGTATGGTGATAATGGATCACCCTGCCTCAACCCTCTCGTAGGCTTGAAGCTCTCACTTTCCTCCGCATTGATCATTACTCTGTACTCGACAGTTAAGACACGTTGCATAATCAAATTCACCCATTCTCGACGAAACCCCAATCTCAACATAATCTCTTTCAAAAAAGGCCACTCGACTCTATCGTATGCTTTGTGCATGTCAAGTTTTATAGCACACAAGCCCTCTCTGCCTTCTCTTCTATTCTTGATGGTGTGAAAACATTCATAGGCCATTAAAATATTATCCCTTATCAATCTTCCCGGAACAAATGCACTCTGTGTTGGGCTGATAATTTCTGGCAAAAAAGCCTTCAATCGAGTAGCCACCATTTTTGCAATTATTTTGTATACCACATTACATAAGCTGATTGGTCTAAATTGTGTTACCTTTTTTGGTGTATTAATCTTAGGAATCATCACAATCACCATATCATTCCAACCGTTTGGGATAGTACATGTGTTGATTGCTTTCAGAACCTCCTCAATTAGTTCCTCTCCCAGCATGGGCCAGAACCTTTTGTAAAAAATAGCATGGAGACCATCTGGCTCCGGTGCTTTTAAGTCCCCAATATAGAAAAAAGCATTGCGAACATCTTCCGTGGTATAAGGGGCAAGTAGAGCATTGTTCATTTCATTTGATACTCTTGTACGAACAAGTGATAAAATTTCTTGATTCGGATGCTGAACTTCTGATGTGAAAAGCTTTGAGAAATATTCAGTGACGTGGTCCTTCAACTTCTTCTTTTGTATCCAGTTTTCAAACTCATCTAATAGTTTCTTTATATTATTTCTTTTTTTCCTGGCCGTGGCAGCGTTGTGAAAGAACGATGTATTACGATCCCCGTGCATCAACCGGTTCGCTCGTCCTCTTTGTAATTAGAAAATTTCCTCTTGATCCAAGATATTTTCAATTAACACAATAATTTCCTTCTAACGACATCGAGATTCTGTATTCAGTGAGCCACGCCTTACTTTCTCCAATTCTTTTTTTAGTTTCCTAATTCTCACCTTCGGTCCCTTTAAAATTTCCCGACCCCGAGTGTGCAAATCGGCATGCACTGCTCTCGTACGATCAGCAAGCGATGGTCCGATACCTGTGAGCTTTGCTTTCTCCCAAGATGCCTTAACAATTTTAGTGACCGTGTCTTCCTTCAACCACCTCGCCTCAAATTGTATAACATGCCCCTCTAGCCGTTTAAAGATTTTTTCATCCAAATAATCCATGTCCAGTACAATTGGGTGATCGTCAAAATGAACATGTTTTTCATTGATCACTGCCGCTCGTGGAAATTTATTTGCCCACGCTAAATTACAGACCGCCCGATCAAGACGCTCACGTATTTCGCCTCTTCTCCAAGTGAAAAGGTCACCTGTGTAGCCTAAGTCGTCAAGCCCACAATCCATTAGGCATTCACGGAGTTCTCTCATCATACCAAGTGGTCTTGCCATACCGCCCTCATTTTCTGAAGGATATAAAATTTCGTTAAAATCCCCTAAAACCACCCAGGGGTGGTTGCCCTTACTATGTAGATTGCGAATATCATTCCAAGATAGATGGCGTTCATTCCATTTTGGGTGACCATAAAAACCCGTGAAACGCCACTGAACCACATCCTCATACATAAACACAATATTAATAAAATGGGGCGAAACATAGTTCAACTCAACTTTATTCGACTTATGATAAAACAAAGCTAGGCCACCGGCCTTACCATCACTTTCCACTACGAACATAGAATCAAAACCTAAAACGCGACGAAGCTCATCGGCTTTACAATTATTCAAATGGGATTCAGAAAGAAATACTAAATCTGCCGTTGTACGCTCCTGTAGATCTAGGAGCTCACGAACTGCCGTGTTGGAAAGCATACCACGGCAGTTCCATCCTGGGATTTTCATTTGGCGTGGCGGTCCTCCTCGGAGGCCGCCGATGTGTCATTCTCGTCTTTCTCTTTGCCAACTGATTCCACACCTTGCGGAACATACTCTTCCCCCTTCTCGTCAATGTCCTTTGCAACATGTGTAACCCTGCCCTCCTCATCCTGGACTACTTCAACTCTGCCAGTGCACACCCGCTTGGATGAGACGGTTACATCGCAATACAATATACACTCATAGCTATCCATTTCTTTCTCAAAAGAGAACTCTAACTCACTACCCGTCGGGCGAACGCCAAAAGAATGTCCCTTTTTTTCCAAGTACTCGCTTGCGAGCATCCTCATCTCTTTTTTGCCCCCTGTCTTTTTCTCTTTATTTTTTGAGTTGCCCATAGGATTCTTGGCTGCATTGAATTTAAAGCGTAATGTGTTGTTCTCTGTACCACAAATTGTCGTAGCAATTCTTGCAGCTACAACGTTTGACAACGCCTCCAGCACACCCGGCTGGAAGAGAAGGAGGCTCCCATCAGCCCCAGGAGCTGGAGAATGGCTAGGCATGCCCAGCGGCTTGGTACCCAAGGGCTCCTAACCCTCCAGGATGTACTGGCCCGAAGCAGCTACTATATAAACTAGTATGATCTTAGGGTAGCTAAGGATCTAAAAATCTGGAGCAAGTCTCAGTTTGGTGGGGCAAAGATCCAGATGCACATTGCAACTGAAGTAGTCCTACGCCTTGACATAGCTCAAGAAACTAGAGCCCTCTCTGATGCGGAGTTTCAACTTAGGAAAATGCTCAAGCTCAAGATTTTAGGACTTGCGGCAATCGAGCATGCAAGGAAGCGCCAAGCCTCCAGAATTACTTGGCTACCAGCTGGGGACGCGCCAACAGCCTTCTTCCAAGCGAAGATCAATGCTAGGAGACGGAAAGGTTTCATCCACACGCTCCATGGACCGTCCAGTGTAGCCACCACGCAGGAGGACAAGGAAAGTTTGATCTACAACCATTTCTCCTCCATGCTGGGTATGGCAGCGCACCGCAACACTACCATCGGCTGGCATTCTCTCGCCATGGCCAGGCTGCAAGGCGGAGGGCTTGACAACCCTTTCACGGAGAGCGAGGTATGGCATGTAATCAAAGCATCACCAGCAGATCGTGCGTCGGGCTCGGACGGTTTCTCTGGCCTCTTCTTCCGGTCATGCTGGGCAACAATCAAAAACGACATCATGGCAGCGTTCAACCAGTTTTACAACTTAGTAGGCAGCAATTTTGGAGCCCTAAATACTGCGGTGGTTGCATTACTGCCAAAGAAGGATGGAGCGGCGTCAATCAACGACTACGGGTCAATCAGCCTCATCCACTCCATAGCAAAGTTGATATCCAAAGTACTCTCCCTCAGGCTCTCCAATGTGATCCACATGCTCATCTCACCAGCACAGTCGGCCTTTCTTCGGACAAAATGCATACACGATAGTTTTCTATACGTTCAAAACTGCATCAAGGCCCTCCACCGCTGGAAAACACCCGCTCTGCTTCTCAAGTTGGATGTAGCTAAGGCTTTCGATAATGTGTCATGGGAGTACATCCTGGAGATGCTGCAATAACGGGGTTTCAGTGCGCGATGGAGAGATTGGATAGCCTTGCTGCTGTCCTCCTCCTCGTCGTCCTTCCTCCTCAACGGCGTCCCTGGAAAGAAGATCAAGCACCGGAGAGGCCTACGACAGGGCGACCCCTTGTCGCCTTTCCTCTTCATCTTAGCGATCGACACACTGCACCACTTACTTCAGGCCGCAGCTGAACAACACATCATTGCACCACTGCCAGGACGGGAGCTAGAACTTAGGATTAGTTTGTACGCCGACGACGCGGTCATCTTCACAAACCCGGTTAGATAGGAGACTGATGCATGATACGTCTCCAATGTATCTATAATTTTTGATTGCTCCATGCTATATTATCTACTTTTTTGAACATTATTGGGCTTCATTTTCCACCTTTATATTATTTTTGGGACTAACCAATTAACCGGAGGCCCAGCCCATAATTGCTGTTTTAGCCTATTTTAGGGTTTCGAAGAAAAGGAATATCAAACGGAGTCCAAACGGAATGAAACCTTCGGGAACGTGATTTTCTCACCGAACATGATCCAGGAGACTTGGACTCCACATCAAGAAACAAAGGAGGGATCCACGAGGTAGGGGGGCGCGCCTACCCCCCAGGCGCGCCCTCCACCCTCGTGGGCCCCGTGTTGCTCCACCGACGTACTCCTTCCTCCTATATATACCTATGTACCTCCAAACGATCAAATACGAAGCCAAAACCCTAATTCCACCGCCGTAACTTTCTGTATCCACGAGATCCCATCTTGGGGCCTGTTCCGGAGCTCCGCCGAAGGGGGTATCCATCATGGAGGGCTTCTACATCAACACCATAGTCTCTCCGGTGAAGTGTGAGTAGTTTACCTCATATCTTCGGGTCCATAGTTATTAGCTAGATGGCTTCTTCTCTCTTTTTGGATCTCAATACAATGATCCCCCCTCTCTTGTGGAGATCTATTCGATGTAATCTTCTTTTTGCGGTGTGTTTGTTGAGACCGATGAATTGTGGGTTTATGATCAGGTTTATCTATGAACAATATTTGAATCTTCTCTGAATTCTTTTATGTATGATTGGTTATCTTTGCAAGTCTCTTCGAATTATCAGTTTGGTTTGGCCTACTAGATTGATCTTTCTTGCAATGGAAGAAGTGCTTAGCTTTGGGTTCAATCTTGCGGTGTCCTTTCCCAGTGACAGTAGGGGCAACAAGACACGTATTGTATTGTTGCCATCGAGGATAACAAGATGGGGTTTTTATCATATTGCATGAATTTATCCATCTACATCATGTCATCTTGCTTAAGGCGTTACTCTGTTTTCATGAACTTAATACTCTAGATGCATGCTGGATAGCGGTCGATGAGTGGAGTAATAGTAGTAGATGCAGGCAGGAGTCGGTCTACTTGTCTCGGACGTGATGCCTATATACATGATCATACCTAGATATTCTCATAACTATGCTCAATTCTGTCAATTGCTCAACAGTAATTCGTTCACCCACCGTAGAATACTTATGCTCTTGAGAGAAGCCACTGGTGAAACCTATGGCCCTCGGGTCTATCTTCATCATATTAATCTTCCAATACTTAGTTATTTACTTTGCCTTTATTTTACTTTGCATCTTTATCACAAAAATACCAAAAATATTATCTTATCATATCTATCAGATCTCACTCTCGTAAGTGACCGTGAAGGGATTGACAACCCCTTATCGCGTTGGTTGCGAGGAGTTATTTGCTTTGTGCAGGTACTAGGGGACGCGCGCGCAACCTCCTACTGGATTGATACATTGGTTCTAAAAAACTAAGGGAAATACTTACACTACTTTTCTGCATCATCCTTTCCTCTTCGGGGAAATCCAACGCAGTGCTCAAGAGGTATCAATGCACTGATGGACATCCTGCGCGAGTTTGGCGCAGCCTCCGGGCTACACATCAACCCCTCTAAGTCGACGGAATTACCCATCAGATGTGAGAATATTGACCTAGGGTATGTGTTGCAAAATTTTGGAGGAACAGAGGGGCATTTCCCGACGACCTACCTAGGTTTGCCGCTGACACTAGCTAGACTACGACTAGCAAACCTGTAGTTCATTATAGACAGAATCAAAGCTCGCCTTGCGGGATGGAAAGGGAAACTTCTGCCAATTGCTAGTAGGCAAGTGCTGGTTCGATGTGTCCTCAGTGCTATGCCTACATTTGCACTAACTATCCTCAGAGTGCCAAAGAAGCTACTAAAGGAGATAGACAAGTGCCGGCGCATGTTTCTTTGGAAACAAGATGAAGAGATTACATGTGGTAGCTACAAGGTCAACTGGTCAGCGGTGTGCACTCCTGCATCACATGGAGGACTAGGAATCCTTGATCTCGAGCGGTTCAGCCGCGCCCTCAGATTGCGGTGGCTTTGGATCTCCTGGACTGATTCTGAGCGGCCTTGGGTCGGCACGGAGCCGCCATGCAACAACAGCGACAAAGCCCTCTTCACGGCGACAACCATGGTCACCATCGGCGACGGCGCAAAGGCACTCTTCTGGCACTCCCCTGGATCAGGCTGAGCACCCTAGCTAGCTCCTACCCCCTCCTCTACTCGCACTCCAAGCGGAAAAACAGGACGGTGCGCGAGGCTCTCACCGGTGAAACTTGGATAAAAGACCTGCGGCACGGAAACCTGCAACCACTATTGCCGGATTTCGTCAGGCTGCACCGCACGATCGCGTCGACCGTGCTAACGGAGGGGAGCAGTGACCAAATTAGGTGGAACTTAGAGGCTTCGGGACAATACTCGGCAAGCTCAGCTTACGCCATGTAATTCCAAGGCAGGGTGCAAGTTGATTGGCAGAATTTGATCTGGGAGGCAAAGGTGCCTGGATGCATTAAGATCATCAGCTGGCTCCTCCTGCAAAACCGCCTCTGGACTTGCGACAGGCTACAAAGGTGTGGCTGGCCGAACAACTACTTCTGCCCTCTGTGTGTTCGCAACCTGGAAACAATGCACCATCTCATCTGGAGCTGCCCACTAGCCCGTGAGGTTTGGGAAAGGGTAGCCGCACGGCGAGGGTGCCAACAGTTTCACCCACGGCAACAGGTGCAAGAAGAAAGCGTCATCGCCACACTCCAACGGATGGCGGCAAGCACCCAGCCGGCTCAACGAAGGGCCAGCAATGCCACCATGCTCTTAACATGCTGGGAGATTTGGCAAGAGAGAAATCGGTGTGTGTTCAAGGGAAAGGCACCTTCAGCATAAGACATCATCAAGGCCATTGAGCACTCCATCGAGCTTTGGCGGCAAGCGGGAGCAATTCATCTGGAGAGACCCTTTTGGGATCCACCATAAAAATTTAAAGCACAAGTCCTTCCGGGGTTTACCGTGTTGTAACCTAGCTGGTCCTAGGACCCTCACCCCACCCTTTGTATTTCCCCACTGCTTTCTGCTTATCAATGAAAAGCCAGTAATATACTGGATCTTTCAAAAAAAAATCTTTGTGAGCGCCTATTGTGTGGGGTAAGTGACAGAGATGAGTTATTCTGGCCAGCCCTAAGTTGGTTGTTGTCCACTCACCCATGTGCTTGGGTGGGCCTGTTAAAGTGGGCTGAATCTATATTTCTTAGCTCTGGAGTTTTTTGGAACCATGATTTTTGTACACTAAACAAAACATGTTTTTTGTTAATTGGGTTGTTGTGCAGCGTACTCCTTCATGGAACGGGGGAGATTCCATTCCACGAATAGGGCGCGAAAGGGCACTAAAACACCCATATCGCTCCCCCCCCCCCCCCCCCCCCCCCCCGCGCACACACACAAAGCTCCCACTCACTTGTTGCTCTACTGGCTCATTTCGTTTGGTGACTTCGTTTATTTTCCTACTCAAGCTCCTCTGCTGCAAAAACAATAGCTATCAATTTTTGATAGTTTTGAAACATCTAGTGAAATAAAAAAATAAGTTCAAGAATTTTAAAAATTCATATGATTTTGGAAAATACCATCATGTTCAGAAGGATATTTGAACTAATAAGTGTTCATGATTTTAAGAAAATATTTAAAAAATTAGAAACATCATAAATTTGGAAAATAATTTAGGAGTTTTAAAAATTCTTCATGAATTTTAATAACATTCATGATTTCTAAAGAAAATGAATTTTAAAAAGTTTATGAATTTGTTTTAAAACATGAATTTTAAAACAATATTCGTGAAATTTTCCAAGTGTTCATGAAATTTAAAACATTCATGAATTTTGGAATACATTATACAATTCTCAGAATGGTCACATTTGTTAACAAATTTATAATTTAAAATGAAAAACATAATGAAAATAAAAAAAATGCTAAAAAACACATGCAAAAGGACAAAAACCCTGCAAAATCAAAACTTGTAGAATTGTAGATTTAAAAGTCGGTATTACCATAAAACGAACCGAAGCAAACACTATGTTTTCCCAAACGCTATACAACTCCTAGTGTGTATGCATGGAATATGATTTTTCGACGCAGAATATACTCGCCATATGGCAAACCCTTTAAGCCGCTTTCAACCACCTCGCACGTATGTACGGCGGTTTTCATTTTCCATTATTTTATTTTTATTTTCTTTTGTTTTTTCATTCTTATATTATTTTTCTATGTTTTTATTTTTATAAAAAATATTCTAGGGTTCTTCCTTTTTCCGTATCATTTTATTATACTATTCCTCCCTTTCTATTGTTTTCTTTTGTACACATAAACTCTCCTTTAACACAAGATGAACATTTGTTTATAAATACCCAATGAGTTTCTTTTTCAATAGACAACAAACATTTATATGCAAGGGATATATTTTGAAATAGTCCATTGATATTCTAAACATACACGATGCATGTGATTTTCAAATATGCAAGATAAACTTTTTGAATATGCGGCGGATATTTAAGTTGATTTTATATTTTACAATTTAAAATATTTGAATAAAAAAATCCAATTTAAGAAAATCCTGGCTCAAACACAAACATGGCCTTGGCCCAAGCACGCCCTCCATGAGCGTTTCTACACCTACTCCTCGCTCTTACGAGAAGTTCACTGACCTGCATTAGGTCCATCCAGACCCGTTGGATGTATTCTGGTCTGATTGATTGTTTGAGTTGCCGAAATCACTAATTAAGTAATACTCATTGCAAAGAACACTTCACTTTTCCAGGTTGCGACAAGTGGCGCATATACAGCGCGCCACTTGTCGCAACCTGAGAGTTTTTTCTTTTTTCGTAGATCCGTTTATTCAAAACGTTTTATCTTTTAAACCGTGCATCCAAATCTTGAACCGTTTTCGTCATTGGATTCCTCGCATCGAGATCTTCAAAACTAGTTCCCATGTTGATAGGTTTTAACGAACTTTTTTTCATAAAAAAACAAGCAAAAAAACCGAACCGGGAGCACGGTTTTTTTCCCTTTCCGAAAGAGGCACGCCCATGCCTCTCGTGAAATCACACCCGTGCCTCTTGTGAAAGCAAAACTGTGACTCTCATGGAAGGAAAAAAAACCAGAAAACACATTTTTTTCGTTTTCGAGAGGCACGACCGTGACTCTCGCGAAAGAAAAAAGAACAGAAAACGCGTTTTGTTTTTCCCTTTCCGAGAGGCACGGCGGTGACTCTCACGAAAGCACAACTGTGCCTCTCACGGAAGCAAAACCGTGACTCTCGCGAAAAAAAACAGAAAACACATTTTGTTTTTCCTTTTCCGAGAGGCATGGCCGTGACTCTCGCGAAAGCACAACCGTGCCTCTCACGGTAGCAAAACCGTGACTCTCGCGAAAGAAAAAAAAACAGAAAACGCGTTTTTTTTTCGTTTCCGAAAAGCACGACCGTGACTCTCGCTAAAGCACAACCATGCCTCTTGAAAAAAACCGTGAATTTCGCGAAAAAAAAGAAAATGCATTTTTTTCGTGCAAAATTTTTTTGATCGAAAAGCTAAGGAAGACCGGAAGAAAACCAAAACGTCGAAAAAACCAGGAAAAAAACCGTTTAAAAAGCTGAAAACACGTGCAGAAAAAAAATCGAAGGAAACGTCCAAAGCGCGACACGTGGCGAATGGCTGAGAGCGCGACAAGTGGCACTGATCGTTGCGAGGCTCCCGAAGGAGCGCTCGTTAACTAGTTTCTCCCTTGAGTTGCACTGTATTATTGGACCGCATGAACCTTAAAACATTTCTGGACCGAACTCTGGAGAAACACTCAAATCAAACGTTTCTAGCGAGCTATTCCTCCGTTTCAAAATAGATAACCCAACTTTATACTAACTTAATATAAAATTGAGTCATTATTTTGGAACGGAGGGAGTATGAGTGAGCCATGCAGTGCAGTGCACGTGGGTGGGTCTGGTGATGCAAGCTGGGTGCACGCTGTAAGTGAGTTTGCACGTGTTATGGTCCACTCATCTGCCTGAATCTCCTTCATGGATTATCTCCTCCAAATACGTACCTTCACATGATTGGGCATGAGCTCCGGGAGACCATGGACACTCGTTGCTTTATAAAATTTGTTCACGTACATATGGTATACACCTCGGGTAGTTCAACATTGTTCATGTTCATATACTCTCCCTCCGTTTTTAAATATAAGTTTATTTGAACATTTCAAATAAAATACAACATATGTATATATATAGACATATTTTAGAGTGTAGATTCACTCATTTTGTTTCGTATGTAGTCACTTGGTGGAATCTCTAGAAAGACTTATATTTAAAAATGAAGGGAGTAGATTCAAGTAGTTAAGCTTAAAGTTATAATTAGAAGCTTCAGATTTCAAAAGCACATACTCCCGGCCCTAGCGTTGGTGGCTTGTGGCAATTTGACATCACATGATTGTGCCCGAATTATGGAGGAACCCTTCATCGTTGTGCCATAGCAAAGTTTATGTGGTTTAGTGGATTCATTTGAATTTTTGAATTAGTTTTTTCAAGATTGTCATTTTTACCCATATCATAAATCGCCAACATGAGGGAGAACGGGAAAGGAGGGAAGGGGATAAAGTTATGGTTTTATTCTGCAAGCTTATATTTGGCACATGTATATTTTCAAGACATGCCAGAAAGGACGACCACCTTAGATGGGATCACTATAGGAAGCTGGTCTTTCTACATGCCAGACGAGCCTCGTCTAATACGGCCTTATTTTCCCCGAGCTCTCTGAGCTAGAGGCCTAGAAAAACCTTCCTTGCATCACATTTATCACGACTGATTGTTTTAGCTTGTCTTCTACGCGTCGCCTAATGTAGGGTGTTGCGTAATAGTCTCTGAAATTACTGATCAGTTTCTAAATATTTCACCCATATCATATCATTTATTTTGTGGCAAGATTAAATGGAATACATAGGAGCGAAACAATAATGGCAGTGGCTTGTGGCAGTACACGGGTGTCGGGGACGGACAAGAAAGGAAAGTGAGAGGAGAGGCCGACTCAGGGTTTTACATATGGTTTGTAGTTTGTCCTTTCACCTTGGATCAAGATTTGAAATAACTAATATTTTTTGCAAATTACGTAGGAACCCTAAACCTTTGTCCTACAAAGTTTATGTTGCTTTATACTTCCTTCGTCCTAAAACAAATGAGTCAACTTTGCACTAACTTTAGTATGAAGTTTGTACAAAGTTGAGTCACTTATTTTAGGACGGGGGGAGTACTATTTATTTAGAATAGTCATCTCTGGGATTTTTTCTAAAACTCCCAACTAATTTTCTTGCTGTGATGTCACGCATAGTCGGTTTTACAAATTTCAGTTGATATTACGCTGTCATTTTGTTTCCGCTGCACGTTGCCTCCACGGGAAGCGGCTATGGAACGAAAAGTAGTACGTGGGAGAAGATTAGGTGCCTAGCTTTCACACGGAAAAGAGCATATGCAAAATTGGCAGGCTCCACTTACATAAAAAAATGCATCACACGCTATGTGATTCACGACGAGTCGGCACCGTAACATGTGATGATTTATGCATACATAATAGTATTGAATTCTTGGAAAAATGAGTGAATGGAAGATCTAACATAAATTATCTTCTCAACAGGGCGCGCCTTGATCTCATCGATAACCGACGGGAAGCGTTGCATGAGCCACAGGTACCCCTCGGTTACCACAATTCTCGTGAAGTTCTTCCCCGCCATGAAGAAGTCGAGGCACCTATTCTTGAGCTCCGGGCAGCCGTACATGTCAGCATAACCTAATGTCGTCGCCACTGTTTCCACCGATACCATGTCCCATAGCTTCTGAGCACACATGAGTTTTAATCTGCCGATGTCGTATCTGTCGGCCGCTGCCAGTATATGCCGAAGCTGTTGGGCTGTTGGCGAAAAGGAAAAGCTTTCGGGATCGAAGTCTACGGACAGTCTGTCCGTGTACATGAACCGAAGGATAGCTTTGAGGGTTGATGGCTCGATTTCATGCAATGTGATGCACTGCATGGTAGCCTCTGCTAAGGAACCGAAGATCTCTACTCTGAACACCGACGATCGGGCGGCGAGCACGGCCCGGTGGGCACGGAACGTCTCGCCGCCGACCACGAAGGAGACGTCTGAGCCGTCGGGGCATTCCAGCAGGCTTCCGAGATGGTCGCCTATGTTCATGGCCGGCACGGGTATGGAGTTCCCAGGCAGAGCCATGACACCACATATGAGCGTGATCACGCCGTTCTTGACATAGCGCGACTCTAGGCGATTTCGCTTCACGTAGAGATCACCAGACCAGCTGACATAGTTACCTGTTGTGTACTCGTCGATCTCCAGCACTAACCTTTTTAAGCGGCACTAAGACGGAGCGCCGTCTCTTCGCACCAGGAAGGCCTCGCAGAAGCCATTGAACCTGTTGAATTGGCTGTCCAGGTGGAGGGAGAGGTTCAGGACAACGTCTTCGTCGTCTTCCCAGTAATAGCATTCGACCTTCCAGCTATAGTGCTCAGCGGAGATGCTTTTGGAGAGGGGGTTGATGAGGCCATGGTTTTTTATTTCTAGGTAGTCGAGTTTGAAATCGGTGAAGCTGGACGACCATGTTTGCATCTTGGAGTGGAAACTGTAGCACCAGGTTGAACTTATAAACAAGTGTTTGTGGACGCTTGTGATCCCTGAGGGAGAAATGTTCCAACCCCTCGAAAATCTGATGTGTGGCGCCTTGGGTATCGAGCAGGGATTCCGATGAAGGCTGTGTTAATTACTAGAACTGGTGACAGTTCAGTGGCTCTCGTCGCTTCAGCTAACCTACCGCGGCACACGCGGTTGCCGTGTTGTTATCAGTTTAGGGGATGTTTTGCTATTCATCAGGCAACTAAACTGTGATTTCACGTCACTCATTTTTTCCTTTAAAAAATACCACACTATATTAATTAATGAAAAATGTTCTTTTTTGCGAGGAAATGAAAAATGTTTTTACAATTATTCATTACATCAGGATTCGCACAAGCCGAAACACTATTAACCAGAATACCATCTGCTTTCCTATGAAAATTAAACTTAGCAATCTCATTGGCTACCATGTTAGCCTGTCGATTTACCTTAATCCGTCTGACACTTTGCAACATTTTGAGATGCCGAGCGCTTCTCTTTTTGGATCAACGAGTGCGGACCTGTCAAGATTTTCACTCGCAAAGAAAGACACCATAAACATGGTCGGTCTCGAGGATAATAGGAGAATGAAGGGTCATATCGATAGAACGACGAGAGACACATTCATCTCCGCTTCATCGATGCTGGTACACCGCCCAATATAATCCTATGACAATAAGATAACGATTGTTGTGGTATTCCTAGCCACAATTCGAGAAGCTTCAAGGCATTGAAGCGTCGCACCAGCCGAGAGAGCCGCCCGCGCCGCGTCCTTGGTGTCCGTACATGTTCAATGCTAGAGCGATGTTTGTTGTACGGGATGGGACGGATATGTACCATGTCTGTTCAATGCCAGCAAACCTTATGCCGCCATTAAGCAGGCTCGTCGTCAAAGGAATCAACTCCGGCTCGGCGCATTGATGCACCTGGATGCTTGGCCTCACCGAAATCCGCTATTTAAAGACGACCACACTGTACTAACTCCACACCCTCCTCCTTTGCTTCACATCTGCCATGACCGCGAGCGGGAACACTCTATGGGATAATATCCCGTCGAAGATGAAGCATGAGGTGGCCGCCCTTGCAGCCGCCTAGTGATAACCCACAAGTATAGGAGATCGCAACAGTTTTCGAGGGTAGAGTATTCAACCCAAATTTATTGATTCGGCACAAGGGGAGCCAAATAATATTCTCAAGTATTAGCAGCCGAGTTGTCAATTCAACCACACCTGGAAACTTAATATCTGCAGCAAGCTATTTAGTAGCAAAATAATATGATAGTAGTGGTAATGGTAGCAAAGTAATATTTTTGGGTTTTGTAGTGATTGTAATAATAGCAACGGAAAAGTAAATAAGCGAAGAACAATATATGAAAATCTCGTAGGCATTGGATCAATGATGGAGAATTATGCCGGATGCGATCGATCATGTAACAGTCATAACCTAGGGTGACACATAACTAGCTCCAGTTCATCAATGTAATGTAGGCATGTATTCCGAATATAGTCATACGCGCTTATGGAAAAGAACTTGCATGACACCTTTTGTCCTACCCACCCATGGCAGCGGGATCCTATTGGAAACTAAGGGATATTAAGGCCTCCTTTTAATAGAGTACCGGACCAAAGCATTAACACTTAGTGAATACATGAACTCCTCAAACTACGGTTATCACCGGTATATATCCCGATTATTGTCACTTCGGGGTTAACGGATCATAACACATAATAGGTGACTACAGACTTGCAAGATAGGATTAAGAACTCTCATATATTGATGAAAACATAACAGGTTCATATCTGAAATCATGGCACTCGGGCCCTAGTGACAAGCATTAAGCATAGCAAAGTCATAGCAACATCAATCTCAGAACATAGTGGATACTAGGGATCAAACCCTAATAAAATTAACTCGACTACATGATAAATCTCATCCAACCCATCACCGTCCAGCAAGCCTACGATGGAATTACTCACGCACGGCGGTGAGCATCATGAAATTGGTGATGGAGGAAAGTTGATAATGACGATGGCGACGGATTCCCCTCTCCGGAGCCGCGAACGGACTCCAGATCAGCCCTTCCGAGAGAGTTTAGGGCTTGGCGGCGGCTCCATATTGTAAAACGCGATGAATCCTTCTCCCTTATTTTTCTCCCCGAAAGTGAATATATGGAGTCAAGGTTGAGGTCGGTGGAGCATCAGGGGGCCCACGAGGCAGGGGACGCGCCCCCCACCCTCGTGGACAGGCTGTGGGACCCCTGATGTGAATCTTTCTTCTAGTATTTTTTATATATTCCAAAATAATTCTCCATTGATTTTCAGGTCATTCCAAAAAGAATTTATTTCTGCACAAAATAACACCATGGCAATTCTGCTGAAAATAGCGTCAGTCCGGGTCAGTTCCATTCAAAGCATGCAAGTTAGAGTCCAAAACAAGGGCAAAAGTGTTTGAAAAAGTAGATATGTTGGAGACGTATCAATTCCCCAAGCTTAAACATTTGCTTGTCCTCAAGCAATTCAGTTGATAAACTGAAAGTGATAAAGAAAAACTTTTACAAACTCTGTTTGCTCTTGTTGTTGTAAATATGTAAAGCCAACATTCAAGTTTTCAGCAAAGATTATGAACTAACCACATTCGCAATAACATTTAGGTCTCATGTTTACTCATATCAATGGCATAATCAACTAGCGAGCAATAATAATATATCTCGGATGACAACACTTTCTCAAAACAATCATGATATGATATAACAAGATGGTATCTCGCTAGTCCTTTCCGAGACCGCAAAACATAAATGCAGAGCACCTTTAAAGATCAAGGACTGATTAGACATTCTAATTCATGGTAAAAAAGATCCAGTCAAGTCATACTCAATGTAAACTAACAGTAATGGATGCAAATGACAAGGTGCTCTCCAACTGGTGATTTTTAATAAGAGGATGATGACTCAACATAAAAGTAAATAGATAGGCCCTTCGTAGAGGGAAGCAGGGATTTGTAGAGGTACCAGAGCTCGATTTTGAAATAGATATGAATAATATTTTGAGCGGTATACTTTCATTGTCAACATAACAACCGAGAGATCTCGATATCTTCCATGCTACACACATTATAGGCGGTTCCTAAACAGAATGGTAAAGTTTATACTCCCCCTCCACCAACAAGCATCAATCCATGGCTTGCTCGAAACAAAGAGTGTGATACGTCTCCAACGTATCTATAATTTTTGATTGCTCTATGCTATTATATTATCTATTTTGGATGTTCATGGGCTTATTTTCACACTTTTATATTTTTTTGGGACTAACCTATTAACCGGAGGCCCAACCCAAATTGCTGTTTTTTTTCCTATTTTAGTGTTTCACCGAAAAGGAATATCAAATGGAGTCCAAACAGAATGAAACCTTTGGGAACATGATTTTCTCAACGAACGTGATCCAGGAGACTTGGAGTGGGCGTCAAGAAACAACCGAGGAGGCCACGACGCAAGGAGGGCGCCTACCCCCTGGGCACGCCCTCCACCCTCGTGGGCCCCTCGTTGCTCCATCGACGTACTTCTTCCTCCTATATATATCCACGTACCCCAAACATCCAGGAGCATCACGAAAACCTAATTCCACCGCCGCAACCTTTTGTACCCAAGAGATCCCATCTTGGGGCCTTTTCCGGAGCTCCGCTGGAGGGGGCATTGATCACGGAGGGCCTCTACATCAACTCCATGGCCTCTCCAATGATGTGTGAGTAGTTTACTTCAGACCTTCGGGTCCATAGCTAGTAGCTAGTTGGCTTCTTCTCTCTCTTTGGATCTCAATACAAAGATCTCCTCGATTCTCTTGGAGATCTATTCGATGTAATCTTCTTTTGCGGTGTGTTTGTCGAGATCCGATGAATTGTTGGTTTATGATCAAGTTTATCTATGAACAATATTTGAATCTTCTCCGAATTCTTTTATGTATGATTGGTTTATCTTTGCAAGTCTCTTCAAATTATCAGTTTGGTTTGGCCTACTAGATTGATCTTTCTTGCAATGGGAGAAGTGCTTAGCTTTGGGTTTAATCTTGTGGTGCTCGATCCCAGTGACAGAAAGGGAAACGACATGTATTGTATTGTTGCCATCGAGGATAAAAAGATGGGGTTTATATCATATTGCATGAGTTTATCCCTCTACATCATGTCATCTTGCTTAAGGCGTTACTCTATTCTTATGAACTTAATACTCTAGGTGCATGCTGGATAGCGGTCGATGTGTGGAGTAATAGTAGTAGATGCAGAATCATTTCGGTCTACTTGTCTCGGACGTGATGCCTATATACATGATCATGCCTAGATATTCTCATAATTATTCGCTTTTCTATCAATTGCCCGACAGTAATTTGTTCACCCATCGTAATACTTATGCTATCTTGAGAGAAGCCACTAGTGAAACCTATGGCCCCCGAGGCTATTTTCCATCATATTTATCTTCCGTCTACTAGCTATTTCTGACATCGTTTACTTTGCTTTATTTACTTTCAATCTATATCATATAAAAATACCAAAAATATTTATCTTATTATTATCATCTCTATCAGATCTCACTCTTGCAAGTGGCCGTGAAGGGACTGACAACCCCTTTATCGCGTTGGTTGCGAGGTTCTTATTTGTTTGTGTAGGCACGAGTTGACTCACGCGTGGTCTCCTACTGGATTGATACCTTGGTTCTCAAAAACTGAGGGAAATACTTACACTGCTCTACTGCATCACCCTTTCCTCTTCAAGGGAAAACCAACGCAGTGCTCAAGAGGTAGCAAGAAGGATTTCTGGCGCCGTTGCCGGGGAGATCTACGCCAAGTCAAGACATACCAAGTACCCATCACAACTCTTATCCTTCGCATTACATTATTTGCCATTTGCCTCTCGTTTTCCTCTCCCCCACTTCACGCTTACCGTTTTATTCGCCCTCTTTTCCTTTTGCCCTATCTTTCCGTTCGCCTTTTTTTCCGCTTATTTCTTGTTTGCTTGTGTGTTGGATTGCTTGCTTGTCGCGATGGCTCAAGATAATACTAAATTGTGTGACTTTGCGAATACCAACAACAATGATTTTATTAGCACTCCGATTGCTCCTCTTACCGATGCTAAATCTTGTGAAATTAATACTGCTTTGCTGAATCTTGTCATGAAAGATCCGTTTTCTGGCCATCCTAGTGAAGATGCTGCTTCCCATCTAAACGATTTTGTTGATTTGTGTGATATGCAAAAGAAGAAAGATATGGATAATGATATTGTTAAATTGAAGTTATTTCCTTTTTCGCCTAGAGATCGTGCTAAAGCTTGGTTTTTGTCTTTGCCTAAAAATAGTATTGATTCATGGAACAAGTGCAAAGATGCTTTTATCTCTAAGTATTTTCCTCCCGCTAAGATCATCTCTCTTAGAAATGATATTATGAATTTTAAGCAACTTGATCATGAACATGTTGCACAAACTTGGGAGAGGATGAAATCAATGATACGTAATTGCCCATCACATGGTTTGAATTTATGGATGATTATACAAATTTTTTATGCCGGATTGAATTTTGCTTCTAGAAATCTTTTAGATTCGGTCGCGGGAGGCACTTTTATGGAAATCACTTTAGGAGAAGCTACCAAACTCCAAGATAATATTATGGTTAATTATTCTCAATGGCACACTGAAAGATCTACTAGTAAAAAAGTGCATGCAATTGAAGAGATTAATGTTTTGAGTGGAAAGATGGATGAACTTATGAAATTGTTTGCCAATAAGAGTGCTCCTACTGGTCCTAATGATATGCCTTTGTCTAATTTGATTGAGAATAATAATGAATCTATGGATGTGAATTTTGTTGGTAGGAACAATTTTGGTAATAACGCGTATAGAGGTAATTTTAATTCTAGGCCATTTCCTAGTAATTCCTCTAGTAATTATGGTAATTCCTACAACAATTCTTATAGAAATTATAATAAGATGCCCTCTGATTTTGAATCTAGTATTAAATAATTTATTACTTCGGAAAAGAGTTTCAATGCTTTGATTGAGGAAAAATTGCTTAAGATTGATGAGTTGGCTAGGAACATGGATAGAATTTTTCTTGATGTTGATTCTTTGAAACTTAGATCTATTTCACCTAAGAATGATATAAATGAGACTCTCAAAGCCATGAGAATTTCCATTAATGAGTGCAAAGAAAGAACTGCTAGGATGCGTGCTAAAATAGATTGTTTTGTAAAAGTGTGTTCTTCTAGGTTTCATGATAATAAGGATGAAGATCTAAAAGTGATTGATGTGTCCCCTATTAAATCTTTGTTTTGCAATATGAATCTTGATACTTATGGGACTGGAGATGAGCCAACTTTAGTTATAAGGCGTCCCAATGATTCGAAGTTTTTAGATCTTGATGCAAAAGTTGGTAAAAGTGGGATTGAAGAGGTTAAAAATTTAAATAGCAACGAACCCACTATCTTGGATTTCAAGGAATTTAATTATGATAATTGCTCTTTGATATATTCTATTTCCTTGTTGCAATCCATGCTAAATTCTCCTCATGCTTATAGTCAAAATAAAGCTTTTACTAAACATATCGTTGATGCTTTGATACAATCTTATGAAGAAAAACTTGAGTTGGAAGTTTCTATCCCTAGAAAACTTTATGATGAGTGGGAACCTGCAATTAAAATTAAAATAAAGATCATGAGTGCTATGCTTTGTGTGATTTGGGTGCTAGTGTTTCCACGATTCCAAAAACTTTGTGTGATTTGCTAGGTTTCAATGAATTTGATGACTGTTCTCTAAACTTGCATATTGCGGATTCCACTATTAAGAAACCTATGGGAAAGATTAATTATGTTCTTATTGTTGCAAATAGGAATTATGTGCCCATATATTTCATTGTTCTTGATATAGATTGCAATCCTTCATGTCCTATTATTCTTGGTAGACCTTTCCTTAGAATGATTGGTGCAACTATTGATATGAAGGAAGGAAATATTAAATTCCAATTTCTGTTAAGGAAAGGCATGGAACACTTCCCTAGAAAAAAGTTAAATTAGCATATGAATCTATTATGAGAGCCACTTATGGATTGCCTACCAAAGATGGCAATACCTAGATCTATCTTCGCTTTTATGCCTAGCTAGGGGCGTTAAACGATAGCGCTTGTTGGGAGGCAACCCAATTTTATTTTTATTATTTGATTTTTGCTCCTGTTTAGTAATGAAAAATTTATCTAGCCTCTGTTTTGGTTGTGTTTTTGTGTGTTTAATTAGTGTTTGTGCCAGGTATAACCGTTGAGAAGACTTGGGGGAAGTCTTTTTAATCTTGCTGTAAAAAATAGAAACTTTAGCGCTCACGAGAATTGCTGCAATTTTTTATTGGAGAGTGATATTTAGTTAATTCTTTTTGCAGACGATTAATAGATAAATTCATCACGTCCAGAAATTTATTTTAGAATTTTTGGGGTTACATAAGTTTGTGTTAGTTACAGATTACTACAGACTGTTCTGTTTTTGACAGATTCTGTTTTTTGCGTGTTGTTTGCTTATTTTGATGAATCTATGGCTAGTAAAAGAGTTTATAAACCATAGGGAAGTTGGAATACAGTAGGTGTAACACCAATATAAATAAAGAATGAGTTTATTACAGTACCTTGAAGTGGTGTTTTGTTTTCTTTCACTAACGGAGCACACGAGATTTTCTATTTAAGTTTTGTGTTGTGAAGTTTTCAAGTTTTGGGTAAAGATTTGATGGATTATGAAACAAGGAGTGGCAAGAGCCTAATCTTGGGGATGCCCATGGCACCCCAAGGTAAAATACAAGGACACGAAAAAGCCTAAGCTTGGGGATGCCCCGGAAGGCATCCCTTCTTTTGTCTTCGTCTATCGGTAACTTTACTTGGAGCTATATTTTTATTCGCCACATGATATGTGTTTTGCTTGGAGCATCTTGTATGATTTGAGTATTTGCTTTTTAGTTTACCACAATAATCCTTGATGTACACACCTTTTGAGAGAGACTCATATGATTTGAAATTTATTAGAATACTCTATGTGCTTCACTTATATCTTTTGAGCTATATAGTTTTTGCTCTAGTGCTTCACTTATATCTTTTAGAGCACGGCGGTGGTTCTATTTCATAGAAATAATTGATCTCCCATGCTTCACTTTTATTATTTTGAGAGTCCTTTAGAACAACATGGCAATAATAAAAAAATTCATACAAGTGCATTGAATACTAAGATAAGTTTGATACTTGATGATTGTTTTGAGATATGGAGATGGTGATATTAGAGTCATGCTAGTTGAGTAGTTGTGAATTTGAGAAATACTTGTGTTGAAGTTTGTGATTCCCGTAGAATGCACGTATGGTGAACCGTTATGTGATGAAGTCGGAGCATGACTTATTTATTGATTGCCTTCCTTATGAGTGGCGGTCGGGGACGAGCGATGGTCTTTTCCTACCAATCTATCCCCCTAGGAGCATGCGCGTAGTACTTTGTTTCGATAACTAATAGATTTTTACAATAAGTATGTGAGTTCTTTATGACTAATGTTGAGTCCATGGATTATACGCACCCTCACCCTTCTACATTTGCTAGCCTCTCTAGTACCGCGCAACTTTCGCCGGTACCATAAACCCACCATATACCTTCCTCAAAACAGCCACCATACCTAACTATTATGGCATTTCCATAGCCATTCCGAGATATATTGCCATGCAACTTTCCACCGTTCTGTTTGCTATGACACGCTTCATCATTGTCATATTGCTTTGCATGATCATGTAGTTGACATCGTATTTGTGGCAAAGCCACCGTTCATAATTCTTTCATACATGTCACTCTTGATTCATTATCCCGGTACACCGCCGGAGGCATTCACATAGTCATATTTTGTTCTAAGTATTGAGTTGTGATTCTTGAGTTGTAAGTAAAAAGAAGTGTGATGATCATCATTATTAGAGCATTGTCCCAGTGAGGAAAGGATGATGGAGACTATGATCCCCCCACAAGTCGGGATGAGACTCCGGACGAAAAATAAAAAAATAAAAAAAAGGCCAAAAAAAAGAAGAAGACCCAAAAAAATGAAATGAGAGAAAAAAAGAGAAGGGACAATGTTACTATCCTTTTTCCACACCTGTGCTTCAAAGTAGCACCATGATCTTCATGATAGAGAGTCTCCTATGTTGTCACTTTCATAAACTAGTGGGAATTTTACATTATAGAACTTGGATTGTATATTATAATGATGGGCTTCCTCAAATTTCCCTAGGTCTTCGTGAGCAAGCAAGTTGGATGCACACCCACGTAGTTTCTTTTGTTGAGCTTTCATACATTTATAGCTCTAGTGCATCCGTTGCATGGCAATCCCTACTCACTCACATTGATATCTATTGATGGGCATCTCCATAGCCCATTGATACGCCTAGTTGATGTGAGACTATCTTCTTATTTTTTTGTCTTCTCCACAACCACCATTCTATTCCACCATAGTACTATATTCATGGCTCACGCTCATATATTGCATGAAGATTGAAAAAGTTTGAGAACATCAAAAGTATGAAACAATTGCTTGATTTGTCATCGGGGTTGTGCATGATTTAATATTTTGTGTGATGAAGATAGAGCATAGCCAGACTATATGATTTTGTAGGGATAACTTTCTTTGGTCATGTTATTTTGAGAAGACATGATTGCTTAGTTAGTATGCTTGAAGTATTACTATTTCTATGTCAATATTAAACTTTTATCTTGAATCTTTCGGATCTGAACATTCATGCCACATTAAAGAAAAATTACATTGAGAAATATATTAGGAAGCATTCCACATCACAAATTCTTTTCTTTATCATTTACCTACTCAAGGACGAGCAGGAATTAAGCTTGGGGATGCTGATACGTCTCCAACGTATCTATAATTTTTGATTGCTCCATGCTATTATATTATCTATTTTGGATGTTAATGGGCTTATTTTTACACATTTATATTATTTTTGCGACTAACTTATTAACCGGAGGCCCAACCCAAATTACTGTTTTTTGCCTATTTCAGTGTTTCGCCAAAAAGGAATATCAAACGGAGTCCAAACGGAATGAAACCTTCGGGAATGTGATTTTATCAATGAACATGATCCAGGAGACTTGGAGTGGGTGTCAAGAAACAACCGAGGAGGCCACGAGGCAGGGGGTGCGCCCTCCACCCTTGTGGGCCCCTCATTGCTCCATCGACGTACTTCTTCCTCCTATATATATCCACGTACCCCCAAACATCTAGGAGCACCACGAAAACCTAATTCCACCGCCGCAACCTTCTGTACCCAAGAGATCCCATCTTGGGGCCTTTTCCGGAGCTCCACCGGAGGGGGTATTGATCTCGGAGGGCCTCTACATCAACTCCATGGCCTCTCCGATGATATGTGAGTAGTTTACTTCAGACCTTCGGGTCCATAGCTAGTAGCTAGATGGCTTCTTCTCTCTCTTTGGATCTCAATACAAAGTTCTCCTTGATTCTCTTGGAGATCTATTCGATGTAATCTTCTTTTGCGGTGTGTTTGTCGAGATCCGATGAATTATGGATTTATGATCAAGTTTATCTATGAACAATATTTGAATCTTCTCCGAATTCTTTTATGTATGATTGGTTTATCTTTGCAAGTCTCTTCGAATTATCAGTTTGGTTTGGCCTACTAGATTGATCTTTCTTGCAATGGGAGAAGTGCTTAGCTTTGGGTTCAATCTTGCGGTGCTCGATCCCAGTGACAGAAAGGGAAATGACACGTATTGTATTGTTACCATCGAGGATAAAAAGATGGGGTTTATATCATATTGCATGAGTTTATCCCTCTACATCATGTCATCTTGTTTAAGGCGTTACTCTATTATTATGAACTTAATACTCTAGATGCATGCTGGATAGCGGTCGATGTGTGGAGTAATAGTGGTAGATGCAGAATCGTTTCGGTCTACTTGTCTCGGACGTGATGCCTATATACATGATCATGCCTAGATATTCTCATAATTATTCGCTTTTCTATCAATTGCTCGACAGTAATTTGTTCACCCACCGTAATACTTATGCTATCTTGAGAGAAGCCACTAGTGAAACCTATGGCCCCCGGGTCTATTTTCCATCATATTTATCTTCCGTCTACTAGCTATTTCTGGCACCGTTTACTTTGCTTTATTTACTTTCAATCTATATCATATAAAAATACCAAAAATATTTATCTTATTATTATCATCTCTATCAGATCTCACTCTTGCAAGTGGCCGTGAAGGGATTGACAACCCCTTTATCGCGTTGGTTGCGAGGTTCTTATTTGTTTGTGTAAGTATGAGGTGACTCGCACGTGGTCTCCTACTGGATTGATACCTTGGTTCTAAAAAACTGAGGAAAATACTTACGCTGCTCTACTGCATTGATACGTATCCAATGTATCTATAATTTTGATTGTTCCATGCTATATTATATTCTGTTTTGGACATTATTGAGCTTTATTATACACTTTTATATTATTTTTGGGACTAACCTATTAACCGGAGGCCCAACCCAGAATTGCTGTTTTTTTGCCTATTTCAGAGTTCTGCAGAAAAAGAATATCAAACAGAGTCCAAACGGAATGAAACCTTCGGGAACGTGATTTTCGGAATGAACGTGATCCAGAGGACTTGGACCCTACGTCAAGACATCAACCAGGAGGCCACGAGGTAGGGGGCGCGCCTACCCCCTTGGGCGCGCCCTCCACCCTCGTGGGCCCCCTGTTGCTCCAACGACGTACTCCTTCCTCCTATATATACCTACGTACCCCCAAACTACCAGATATGGAGTCAAAACCCTAATTCCACCGCCGTAACTTTCTGTATCCACAAGATCCCATCTTGGGGCCTGTTCCGGAGCTCCGCCGGAGGAGGCATCGATCACGGAGGGCTTCTACATCAACACCATAGCCCCTCCGATGAAGTGTGAGTAGTTTACCTCAGACCTTCGGGTCCATAGTTATTAGCTAGATGGCTTCTTCTCTCTTTTTGAATCTCAAAACAAAGTTCTCCCCCTCTCTCGTGGAGATCTATTCGATGTAATCTTCTTTTGCGGTGTGTTTGTTGAGACCGATGAATTGTGGGTTTATGATCAAGTTTATCTATGAACAATATTTGAATTTTCTCCGAATTCTTTTATGTATGATTGGTTATCTTTGCAAGTCTCTTCGAATTATCAGTTTGGTTTGGCCTACTAGATTGATCTTTCTTGCAATGGGAGAAGTGCTTAGCTTTGGGTTCAATCTTGCGGTGTCCTTTCCCAGTGACAGTAGGGGCAACAAGGCACATATTGTATTGTTGCCATCGAGGATAACAAGATGGGGTTTATATCATATTGCATGAGTTTATCCCTCTACATCATGTCATCTTACTTAAAGTGTTACTCTGTTCTCTTGAACTTAATACTCTAGATGCATGCTGGATAGCGGTCGATGTGTGGAGTAATAGTAGTAGATGCAGGCAGGAGTCGGTCTACTTGTCTCGGACGTGATGCCTATATACATGATCATACCTAGATATTCTCATAACTATGCTCAATTCTATCAATTTCTCAACAGTAATTTGTTTACCCACCGTGAATACTTATGCTCTGGAGAGAAGCCACTAGTGAAACCTATGGCCCCCGGGTCTATCTTCCATCATATTAATCTTCCAATACTTAGTTATTTCCGTTGACATTTATTTTACTGTGCATCTTTATCATAAAAATACCAAAAATATTATCGTATCATATCTATCAGATCTCACTCTCATAAGTGACCGTGTAGGGATTGACAACCCCGTATCGCGTTGGTTGCGAGGATTTATTTGTTTGTGTAGGTGCGAGGGACTCGTGTGTGGCCTCCTACTGGATTGATACCTTGGTTCTCAAAAACTGAGGGAAATACTTACGCTACTTTGCTGCATCACCCTTTCCTCTTCAAGGGAAAACCAATGCAGTGCTCAAGAGGTAGCAAGAAGGATTTCTGGCGCCGTTGCCGGGGGGGGGGGGGTCTACGCAAAAGTCAACACACCAAGTACCCATCACAAAACCTTATCTCCCGCATTACATTATTTGCCATTTGCCTCTCGTTTTCCTCTCCCCCACTTCACCCTTGTCGTTTTATTCGCCCTCTCTCTCTCCATCCTCCCTTTCTTTTCCGTTTGCCTCTTTTTGCCCGTCTCTTGTTTGCTCGTGTGTTGGATTCCTTGCTTGTCACGATGGCTCTAGAAAATACTAAATTGTGTGACTTTACCAATACCAACAACAATGATTTCCTTAGCACTCCGATTTCTCCTCTTACCGATACTGAATCTTTTGAAATCAATGCTGCTTTGTTGAATCTTGTCATGAAAGATCAATTCGCCAGCCTTCCTAGTGAAGATGCCGCTACCCATCTAAATAGCTTCGTTGATTTGTGCGATATGCAAAAGAAGAAAGATGTGGATAATGATATTGTTAAATTGAAGCTATTTCCTTTTTCGCTTAGAGATCGTGCTAAAGCTTGGTTTTCATCTTTGCCTAAAAATAGTATTGATTCTTAGAATAAGTGCAAAGATGCTTTTATCTCTAAGTATGTTCATCCCGCTAAGATTATCTCTCTTAGAAACGATATTATGAATTTTAAGCCACTTGATCATGAACATGTTGCACAAGCTTGGGAGAGGATGAAATTAATGATACGTAATTGCCCTACGCATGGTTTGAATTTGTGGATGACTATACAAAATTTTTATGCCGAATTTAATTTTGCTTCTAGAAATCTTTTAGATTCGGCTGCGGGAGGCACTTTTATGGAAATCACTTTAGGAGAAGCTACTAAACTCCTAGATAATATTATGGTTAATTATTCTCAATGGCACACTGAAAGATCTACTAATAAAAAGTGCATGTGATAGAAGAAATTAATGTTTTGAGTGGAAAGATGGATGAACTTATGAAATTATTTGCTAACAAAGGTGTTTCTTCTGATCCTAATGATATGCCTTTGTCTACTTTGATTGAGAATAATAATGAATCTATGGATGTGAATTTTGTTGGTAGGAATACTTTTGGTAACAACACGTATAGAGGAAACTTTAATCCTAGGCCGTATCCTAGTAATTCCTCTAATAATTATGGTAATTCCTATAACAATTCTTATGGAAATTATAATAAGATGCCCTATGATTTTGAATCTAATATTAAAGAATTTATTACTCTGCAAAAAGAATTTCAATGCTTTGATTGAAGAAAAATTGCTTAAGATTGATGAGTTGGCTAGGAACGTTGATAGAATTTCTCTTGATGCTGATTCTTTGAAACTTATATCTATTCCAACTAAGCATGATATCAATGAGTCTCTCAAAGCCATGAGAATTTCCATTGATGAGTGCAAATAAAGAACCGCTAGGATGCGTGCTAAGAAAGAGTGCTTTATAAAAGCGTGTTCTTCTAGTTTCCATGATAATAAAGATGAAGATCTAAAAGTTATTGATGTGTCCCCTATTAAATCTTTGTTTTGCAATATGAATCTTGATAATGATGGACTGAATATGATCCACCTTTACCTAGAAGGCGTTCGAAAAATTCGGAGTCTTTAGATCTTGATGCTAAAATTGTTAAAAGTGGGATTGAAGAAGTCAAAACTTTAAATATCGATGAACCCACTATTTTGGATTTCAAGGAATTTAATTATGACAATTTCTATTTGATAGATTGTATTTCCTTGTTGCAATCCGTGCTAAATTCTCCTCATGCTTATATTCAAAATAAAGCTTTTACTAAACATATCGTTGATGCTTTGATGCAATCTTATGAAGAAAAACTTGAGTTGGAAGTTTCTATCCCTAGAAAACTTTATGATGAGTGGGAACCTACTATTAAAATTAAAATTAAAGATCATGAATGCTATGCTTTGTGTGATTTTGGTGCTAGTGTTTCCACGATTCCAAAGACTTTGTGTGATTTGCTAGGTTTCCGTGATTTTGATGATTGCTCTTTAAACTTGCACCTGGCGGATTCCACTATTAAGAAACCTATGGGAAGAATTAATGATGTTCTTATTGTTGCAAATAGGAATTATGTGCTCGTAGATTTTATTGTTCTTGACATAGATTGCAATCCTTCATGTCCTATTATTCTTGGTAGACCTTTCCTTAGAACGATTGGTGCAATTATTGATATAAAGGAAGGGATTATTAGATTCCAATTTCCGTTAAGGAAAGGCATGGAACACTTCCCTAGAAAGATAATTATATTATCTTATGAATCTATTATGAGAGCCACTTATGGATTGCCAACCAAAGACGACAGTACCTAGATCTATCCTTGCTTTTTATGCCTAGCTAGGGGCGTTAAACGATAGCGCTTGTTGGGAGGCAACCCAATTTTATTTTTATTCCTTGCTTTTTCTCATGTTTAGTAATAAATAATTTATCTAGCCTCTGTTTTGGTTGTTTTTTGTGTTTAATTAGTGTTTGTGCCAAGTAGAACCGTTGGGAAGACTTGGGGAAAGTCTTTTTAATCTTGCTGTAAAAAACAGAAACTTTAGCGCTCACGAGAATTGCTGCCATTTTTATTTGGAAAGTGATATTTGGTTAATTATTTTTTCATATGATTAATAGATAAATTACTCACGTACAACAATTTATTTTAGAATTTTTGGGGTTCCATATCTTGCGTTAGCTACAGATTACTACAGACTGTTCTGTTTTTGACAGATTCTGTTTTTCGTGTGTTGTTTGCTTATTTTGATGAATCTATGGCTAGTAAAATAGTTTATAAACCATAGAGAATTTTTAATGCAGTAGGTTTAAAACCAATATAACTAAAGAATGAGTTCATTAAATTACCTTGAAGTGGTGTTTTGTTTTCTTTCGCTAACGGAGCTCATGAGATTTTCTACTTTAAGTTTTGTGTTATGAAGTTTTCAAGTTCTGGGTGAAAGATTTAATGGATTATGGAACAAGGAGTGGCAATAGCCTAAGCTTGGGGATGCCCATGGCACCCCAAGATAATCTAAGGACACCTAAAATCCAAAGCTTGGGGATGCCCCGAAAGTCATCCCCTCTTTCGTCTACTTCCATCGGTAACTTTACTTGGAGCTATATTTTTATTCACCACATGATATGTGTTTTGCTTGGAGCGTCTTGTATGATTTGAGTCTTTGCTTTTTAGTTTACCACAATCATCCTTGCCGTACACACCTTTTGAGAGAGACACACATGATTCAGAAATTATTAGAATACTCTATGTGCTTCACTTATATCTTTTGAGTTATATAGTTTTTGCTCTAGTACTTCACTTATATCTTTTAGAGCACGTCGGTGGATTTGTTTTATAGAAACTATTATTCTCTCATGATTCACTTAGATTATTTTGAGTGTCTTAAATAGCATGGTAATTTATTTAAATAATCCTAATATGCTAGGTATTCAAGACTAGTAAAAACTTTCTTATGAGTGTGTTGAATACTAAGAGAAGTTTGATGCTTGATGATTGTTTTGAGACATGGAGGTAGTGATATCAAAGTTGTGCTAGTTGAGTAGTTGTGAATTTGAAAAATACTTGTGTTGAAGTTTGCAAGTCCCGTAGCATGCACATATGGTAAACGTTATGTAACAAATTTGAAACATGAGGTGTTCTTTGATTGTCTTACTTATGAGTGGCGGTCGGGGATGAGTGATGGTCTTTTCCTACCAATCTATCCCCCTAGGAGCATGCGCGTAGTGCTTGGTTTTTGATGACTTGTAGATTTTTGCAATAAGTATGTGAGTTCTTTATGACTAATGTTGAGTCCATGGATTATACTCACTCTCACCTTTCCATCATTGCTAGCCTCTTCGGTACCATGCATTGCCCTTTCTCATATTGAGAGTTGATGCAAACTTCGCCGGTGCATCCAAACCCCGTGATATGATACGCTCTTTCACACATAAACCTCCTTATATCTTCCTCAAAACAGCCACCATACCTACCTATTATGGCATTCCCATAGCCATTCCGAGATATATTGCCATGCAACTTTCCACCATTCCATTTATCATGACACATTCATCATTGTCATATTGCTTTGCATGATCATGTAGTTGACATAGTATTTGTGGCAAAGCCACCATTCATAATCCTTTCATACATGTCACTCTTGGTTCATTACATATCCCGGTACACCGTCGGAGGCATTCATATAGAGTCCTACTTTGTTCTAGTATCGAGTTGAAATCATTGAGTTGTAAATAAATATAAGTGTGATGATCATCATTATCTAGAGCATTGTCCCAAGTGATGAAAAAAAGAGAAAGGCCATAAAAAAGAGAAGGCCCCAAAAATGAGAGAAAAAGAGAGAAGGGACAATGTTACTATCCTTTTTACCACACTTGTGCTTCAAAGTAGCACCATAATCTTCATGATAGAGAGTCTTTGTTTTGTCACTTTCATATACTAGTGGGAACTTTTCATTATAGAACTTGGCTTGTATATTCCAACAATGGGCTTCCTCAAATGCCCTAGGTCTTCATGAGCAAGCAAGTTGGATGCACACCCACTTAGTTTCTTTTGTTGAGTTTTCATATATTTAGCTCTAGTGCATTCGTTGCATGGCAATCCCTACTCCTTGCATTAACATCAATTGATGGGCATCTCCATAGCTCATTGATTAGCCTCGTTGATGTGAGACTTTCTCCCTTTTTTGTCTTCTCCACATAACCCCCATCATTATATTCTATTCCACCCATAGTGCTATATCCATGGCTCACGCTCATGTATTGCGTGAAGGTTGAAAAAGTTTGAGATTACTAAAGTATGAAACAATTGCTTGGCTTGTCATCTGGGTTGTGCATGATGAGAGCATTCTTGTGTGAAAAAATGGAGCATGATTAAACTATATGATTTTGTAGGGATGAACTTTCTTTGGCCATGTTATTTTGAGAGGACATAATTGCTTAGTTAGTATGCTTGAAGTATTATTATTTTATGTCAATATTGAAATTTTATATTGAATCTTTCGGATCTGAATATTCATACCACAATTAAGAAGAATTACATTGAGATTATGCCAAGTAGCATTCCACATCAAAAATTCTGTTTTTTATCATTTACCTACTCGAGGACGAGCAGGAATTAAGCTTGGGGATGCTTGATACGTCGCCAACGTATCTATAATTTTTTATTGGTCCATGCTATATTATATTCTATTTTGGACATTATTGGGCTTTATTATACACTTCTATATTATTTTTGGGACTAACCTATTAACCGGAGGCCCAGCCCAAAATTGCCGTTTTTTTGCCTATTTCAGAGTTTCGCAGAAAAAGAATATCAAACGGAGTCCAAACGGAATGAAACCTTCGGGAACGTGATTTTCGGAACGAACGTGATCCAGAGGACTTGGACCCTAGTCAAGACATCAACAGGAGGCCACAAGGTAGGGGGCGCGCCTACCCCCCCAGGCGCGCCCTCCACCCTCGTGGCCCCCCTGTTGCTCCACCGACGTACTCCTTCCTCCTATATATACCTACGTACCCCCAAACTACCAGATACAGAGCCAAAACCCTAATTCCATCGCCATAACTTTCTGTATCCACGAGATCCCATCTTGGGGCCTATTCCGGAGCTCCGCCGGAGGAGGCATCGATCATGGAGGGCTTCTACATCAACACCATAGCCCCTCCAATGAAGTGTGAGTAGTTTACCTCAGACCTTCGGGTCCATAGTTATTAGCTAGATGGCTTCTTCTCTCTTTTTGGATCTCAATACAAAGTTCTCCCCCTCTCTTGTGGAGATCTATTCGATGTAATCTTCTTTTGCGATGTGTTTGTTGAGACTGATGAATTGTGGGTTTATGATCAAGTTTATCTATGAACAATATTTGAATCTTCTCTAAATTCTTTTATGTATGATTGGTTATCTTTGCAAGTCTCATCGAATTATCAGTTTGGTTTGGCCTACTAGATTGATCTTTCTTGCAATGGGAGAAGTGCTTAGCTTTGGGTTCAATCTTGCGGTGTCCTTTCCCAGTGACAGTAGGGGCAGCAAGGCACATATTGTATTGTTGCCATCGAGGATAATAAGATGGGGTTTATATCATATTGCATGAGTTTATCCCTCTACATCATGTCATCTTACTTAAAGAGTTACTCTGTTCTCTTGAACTTAATACTCTAGATGCATGCTGGATAGCGGTCGACATGTGGAGTAATAGTAGTAGATGCGGGCAGGAGTCAGTCTACTTGTCTCGGACGCGATGCCTATATACATGATCATACCTAGATATTCTCATAACTATGCTCAATTCTGTCAATTGCTCAACAGTAATTTGTTTACCCACCGTGAATACTTATGCTCTTGAGAGAAACCACTAGTGAAACCTATGGCCCCCGGGTCTATCTTCCATCATATTTATCTTCCAATACTTAGTTATTTACTTTGCCATTTATTTTACTTTGCATATTTATCATAAAAATACCAAAAATATTATCTTATCATATCTATCAGATCTCACTCTCGTAAGTGACCGTGTAGGGATTAACAACCCCTTATCGCGTTGGTTGCGAGGATTTATTTGTTTGTGTAGGTGCGAGGGACTCGTGCGTGGACTCCTGCTGGATTGATACATTGGTTCTCAAAAACTGAGGGAAATACTTACGCTACTTTGCTGCATCACCATTTCCTCTTCAAGGGAAAACCAACGCAGTGCTCAAGAGGTAGCATGCATCACCCTTTCCTCTTCAAGGGAAAACCAACGCAGTGCTCAAGCCTCCAACTAACAAGAGTCCCGGGGGAGTTTTGTTTGCAGTTATTTTGATTTGATTTGCATAAAGCATGGGACTGGGCATCCTGATGACCAGCCATTTTCTCGTGAGTGAGGAGCGGAGTCCACTCCTCTTGAGAATAACCTGCCTAGCATGGAAGATACATACAACCCTAGTTGACACATGAGCTATTCGAGCATACAAAACAGAACGTTTATTTTAAGGTTTAGAGTTTGGCACATACAAATTTACTTGGAATGGCAGGTAGATACCGTATATAGGTAGGTATGGTGGACTCATATGGAAAACTTTGGGGTTTATGGAGTTGGATGTACAAGCAGTATTCCCACTTAGTACAAGTGAAGGCTAGAAAAAGACTGGGAAGCGACCAGCTAGAGAGCGACAACAGCCATGGACATGCATTGAAATTAATCAACACCGAATGCAAGCATGAGTAGGATATAATGCACCATGAACATAAATATCGTAGAGGCTATGTTGATTTTGTTTCAACTACATGTGTGAACATGTGCCAAGTCAAGCCACTCGAATCGTTCAAAGGAGGATACCACCCTATCATACCACATCACAACCATTTTAATGGCATGTTGGCACGCAAGGTAAACCATTATAAGCTCCTGGCTAATTAAGCATGGCATAAGCAACTACAATCTCTAATTGTCATTGCAAACATGTTTCTTTCATAATAGGCTGAATTAGGAACGATGAACTAACCATATTTACAAAAACAGGATAGCTCGAGTTCATACCAACTTTTCTCATCTCAATAAGTTCATCATATATCGTCATTATTGCCTTTCACTTGCACGACCGAATAGTGTGGATAATAATAGTGCACATGCATTGGACCAAGCTGGAATCTGCAAGCATTCAATTCAAGAGAGAACACAAGGTAATATGGGCTCTTTGCTAGATCAACAATAATGCATATAAGAGCTACTTAACATTTTAATCATGGTCTTCTCCTCTCGACCCCCAAAGAACAGAAAAGAAACAAAACTATTTACACAAGAAAGCTCCCAACAAGCAAAAGAAGAACGAGAAATCTTTTTGGGTTTTCTTTTTAATTACTACTACTACAACATGCAAAGTAAACTAGCTAAAAGCTATAACAATTTTTTGTTGTTTTTCTTAAGGTTTTTCAAACACACAAGAAGAAAGCATAAAAAGGAAAATAAACTAGCATGGATATTACAATGAAAAAGTATGAGCACCAATAGCTAGCATGAGTGTGTGAACATGAATGTAATGTCGGTGAGAGATACATACTCCCCCAAGCTTAGGCTTTTGGCCTAAGTTGGTTTATGGCCACGGCTGGCCTGGCGGATACCCAAAGTAATAGTTGGGGTCATACTGAGAAGGATCCCCCTGGTGCCATTGATTGGCAATCTCTTCCGGATTCCACTGATAAACAGACTTCTGGTGAGGATCAAATTGTGGTTCCGGCTCTGGCTCTGTAGCTGGTGTGCGGTTTCGGTAGGCGTGAATGGCCTCCGGTGGAACAAGGTACTTGCCTGCAGATAAGTCAAACAAGGAAGGACCAGGCAAAGTAATAGTCTCAGGGTGATTTTTATCAAATATCAGCTTGTACTTAATCATCTTTTCCTTATTCTTAACGATAAAATCATGTGCTACCATACTCTTATAGTCTAGAAAAACAGGAGGCAGCAACTTCTCTTCCTTCTCATAATGCCTAATAGGTATGTTAAAATGTGCAGCGAGGCGCGAGGCAAAGATACCTCCCAAGATGGGGCCCTTAGTACGGTTAAGATTTAATCGCTTTGCAACAATAGCGCCCATACTAAATGTGTCATCACGGAACAAGGCATGGCACAAAATAACAATATCAGGGGCACTAAGGTTGCCACAGTTTCCACGACCAATTAAGCATCTACTGGCAAATATAGCGAAGTAACGTAAAACAGGAAAATGTATGCTAGTAATTCTTGCATCGGAAACTTTCCTCGTTTCCCCTAGAGCAATTGTATCAATAAACCCTTCCACATCGTCACGATGTGGTTCCTCTACACTGCCCTCAAAAGGGATCAAACAAACCCGACAAAAATCACGAAGTGACATCTCCTTATGCTGATCATATAAATAAAATTCCATCGTAGGTGGTGAGCTCCTAGCATGGAAAATGAAAGTTTTGCACAAAGATATTGGTGAGTAAGAGATACTGTTCGCGTTGGCCGTGGAGGAAGGCGGTGAGGCCTACATTCTCAGCCAACTCATAGAAATCATCATAAATCCCGGTTGCTCTCAAGAAATCATCACAAGGCCATTCACACGGCCAAACCTTCGCGGTGCGAGGGAGATTATACTTGGGCTTCTTGTTCTCTTCACTTTGTTTATCCTTCAAGCTTCGGCACGATGAGCCCCTAAAAAATCTCTTCATCTTTTTCTGAAATTTTTAGCAACTTGAAAATAAAAGTGAACCAAGCTCAACAAAATTGATAGGAACTACTCCTACAAGTGCCTAGAGGATATATCATGCATTAAAACTACTTTTGACCATATAAATTTGACCTGCAAGCTCAAGAAAAAGGTCACCTAAGCAGCAAAAAATTGCAATGAATAAAGCACTAGAACAAAAACTAATTGGACCATTGGAGGAGTCACATACCAAAGAAGAATCCCCCAAAGCAGTTTTGTGAATGGAGCTTTTAGCAAGGAGATCGAAAATGGCAGCAAGATGAGCTTGAACTCGGGTTTGAGCTGGCTAGTGATTTTTTTGGGAGGAAGAAGGAGTGTGTGGTAGCTAGAATAAGTGGAGGGGAGCCACCATGGGCCCACGAGGCAGAGGGGCACGCCCAGGGGGGTGGGCACGCCCTAGACCCTCGTGGCCAGGTGCTTGCTCCCCCTGTTGTGTTCTCAGTGCCAGATATTCTCAAATATTTTAGAAAAAATCAGATTTAATTTTCAGGGCATTTGGAGAACTTTTATTTTCGGGGTATTTTTTATTGCATGGATAATTCAGAAAACAGACAGAAAAAATACTATTTTTGCTTTATTTAATATAAATAACAGAAAGTAAAAGGGGGATACAGAGAGTTGTGTTTTCTAAATTCATCCATCTCATGCACATCAAAATGAATCCACTAACAAGGTTGATCAGGTCTTGTTAACAAACTCATTTTGAATAACATGAAACCGGAGAATTTTCGAATAACACTATGTTACCTCAATGGGGATATGCATGTCCCCAACAATAAGAATATCATATTTCTTCTTGACAGTAGGAAGAGGAAATTCAAAACCTCCGATAGTAATTGTTGAAAATTTTCCAATAGAATTGATACTATGGACTTGAGGTTGTTTCCTTGGAAAGTGTACCGTATGCTCATTACCATTAACATGAAAAATGACATTGCCTTTGGTGCAATTAATAACAGCCCCTACAGTATTCAAAAAGGGCCTTCCAAGAATAATAGACATACTATCGTCCTCGGGAATATCAAGAATAACAAAGTCCGTTAAAATAGTAACGTTTGCAACCAAAGTCCAATTATTTTCATTAGTCAACATATTATTCAATAGCAATCCAGCTTGATCAACAGTTCTTTCCCTGAAAACACAACCAACACAACTATCCAGGTAATCTCTAGAAGCATCGATTAGTCCATTATAAAAGATATCAAGTATTTCATTTTTCTTGAGAGGATGATCAGGCAAAGCATTAAGTAATTGGAGAAGCCTCCCCCAAGCTTGTGGGAGACTCTCTTCTTCAATTTGCACAAAATTATATATTTCCCTTAAGGCATCTTGTTTCTTATGAGCGGGGAAATATTTAGTAGAGAAGTAATAAATCATATCCTGGGGACTACGCACACAACCAGGATCAAGAGAATTAAACCATATCTTAGCATCACCCTTTAATGAGAATGGAAATAATTTAAGGATATAATAATAGCGAGTTTTCTCATCATTAGTGAATAGGGTAGCTATATCATTTAATTTAGTAAGATGTTCCACAACAGTTTCAGATTCATAGCCATAGAAAGGATCAGATTCAACCAAAGTAATTAACTCAGGATCAACAGAGAAATCATAATCCTTATCAGTAATAAAGATAGGTGAAGTAGCATAAGCAGGATTATATTTCATTCTAGCATTCAGAGATTTTTGTTTAAGCTTAGCTAATAGTTTTGTGACGTCCGGATAATCAAGCTACAGTAATTCCTCGCTAATGATGCCATGTCACTTCGATTACTGATGATAAACTCGGGTTGATTCGAAACCGATTCAAATTCAAAATCAAGTCAAATGGTAAAAGTTTTCAAACATTGGAACTAAATTGTTTGGAATGTGGTAAGTAATTCATAATAAATACTAGTAGAGAAATCAACATTTTTAAAAGTAATTAAATGCACTAATTTAAAATAAACAACACCTAAAACAAATTATATAAATGCATTTAAAAAATAATCAAATACTAACTATTTTATTAATGCGCCAAAATATTTATGGCAGTAAAAAAACAAAAAGATAGAAAGAACTCCCCCTCGGCCCAACTGGGCCATGGCCCAGCCAGGCCGGCCCTACTTCCTCCCCGGCCCAAACGCGCCTATAACCCACCCCACTGCCCCGGTGACCTAGATCGGTCCACCCACTTCCTCCCCACTCCAACATCGCTTGCCCCACTCCCCCTCTGCCTCCCCTCGATCTGGATTGGGGGCAGGCGCCTCGTCGCCACTCGCTAGGCCACCCCGCCGCGCTGACCCCGCCGCCACCGCGCTGACGCCGCCCGACGCTACCTCGCCGTCGCCCGCCTCCTCAACCCTTCCTCCTACATGGATCCGGTCAGGGGAAATCGACGCCCCCGATGCCCTGCGCCCGCGCCGATGCCGGACCCAGTCGTCATCATCCCCGCCCGTCGAAGCCGTTCGCCGCCTTGACCACGATCCTCTCCCCCCGTCTACGCACGTCGTCCCCGTCCTCCTCCTCACCGACCAACCCCGAGCCTCAACGCCCCTCTCCCTGTCAAACGCCGGTGAGGCACCGGCCCACCTCTTTTCTCTCGCGGTCACCGCGCCGCCGTCCCCCTCATAGCAGCGCTCACCGCGCCCCGTGCTCTCCCAAGGCCGCGCGCGCGCCCGCACACACATCGCCTCGACGACCTCTGCTCACGCGCGCGCCCCACAGCCTCCGCTGCTCACTGTAACGCCCGGATAATCTTGCTACAGTAATCCCACGCTAATCACGGCACGTCATCCCGATTACTGTTGCTATCCTCGAAATAATTCGAAACCGTTCAAATTCAAAATTCAAATTGATGAAAACAATAAAAGTTTTCAAAATTTAAAATAAAATTGTTCGGTGGATGACGAATATTACAAGGGTAATTATGGTGCAACAAACAAATTTTTATTAAATGCCTAAGTGTTTATAGATAAATAAAAAAACATAAAAGAAAATAAATAAAAAGAAAACAGAAAACAATACAAAAAAAAGAGAAAAGAAACCCCCTGGGCTTCGGCCCAGCTGACCACAGGCCAACTGGGCCACCACCAGGCCCGGCCGGCCCCCACCCCTCTCCCCTTATCCCACACGGCGGAAACCCTAGCCCACTCCCGATCCCCACTCTCCCCTCACTCCCCCGATCTGGATCGAGATCGGGGCGACCACGCCACCGCCCCGTCGCCGCCGGACGCCTCCCCGCCCTCCTCCTCGCCGGTCGTCCTCGACCTCCCCCGAGCACGCT
>NC_057812.1:246347436-246348279 GCF_018294505.1 Triticum aestivum
AATATAAATAAATAAATAATAAATAATAAAATAAATAAAAACAATAAATATAATTAATAAAATTAAAATGATTTAATAATATTATTAATTAATTAATTAATTAATTAAGTTAATTAATCCGGTTTAATTAAATTAATTAACTAGTTAAGTTTAATTAAACTGTAATTAGATTAACCTAAACCCTAATTAACCTAAATAGAGAATGACAGGTGGGTCCCAGTGGACCCACATGTCAGGGTTGACTCAGTCAACCCCTGTTGACTGCTGACATCAGCATGACATCATGCTGACGTCATAAATACATTTTTTCGAATTAATTAAATAAATAATTAAATTCCAAAATTGTTTAAATCTTTTAAAAATCATATCTTTTAATCCGTAACTCGGATTAAATTATTTTCAACATGAAAGTTGCTCAAAACGACGAGACGATTCCGGATACGCAGTCCATTCGTCCACCACACCCCCCTAACCTATCGAACCCGCAACTTTCCCCCTCCGGCTCCTCTGCCCGAAAACACGAAACACCGGGAATACTTTCCCGGATGATTCCCCCTTGACCAGTACCACCTTATACCACGTTAGGGCACGCCTAGCATCGCTTCTTGACATGTCATGCCTCGATATGCATCTGTTTACTTGGTATTCATTGTTTCTTCCCCCTCTTCTCTCCGGTAGACTACGAGACCGACGCTGCTGCTGCCCAGTTCGACTACGGAGTTGACGACCCCTCTCTCTTGCCAGAGCAACCAGGCAAGCCCCCCCCCCTTGATCACCAGATATCGCCTATTCTACTCTATACTGCTTGCATTAGAGTAGTGTAGCATGTTACTGCTTTCTGTT